>NW_020523365.1:0-93658 GCF_003368295.1 Carassius auratus
AGATGTGTTAGGAAGTGAATAAGTAAGTGATATAAGAAAGTAATATCCCAAGTAGCCCTCTCACACTGACATTCATCAGTCTGCCAAATAGAAAGTAGAGGTTCCATGTCATTAAGGATGCATGTTCATACAAAGTCCACAAAATAATATAATTTTCATATCAGCAAGCATTTTTATATCTTATCGATGATCTTATCAAAGAAGTTGATACAGTATACAGAATACAGTAAATACAGTAACATTGTAAAATATTATTATAATCGAAAATAACTGTTGTATTTTAATACATTTTAAATTGTAATCAAAACTCCTTTTTAATACTTTATAACATATCCAATGCATCATAAATGCATAGATATACATTATAAATGCACACAAATAAATGCACAGAAACTTTTTCAAAATCGTAATTATTTGAAACTTTTGGAACATATCAAGTATGTATTTCGTTGGAATATATTGGAAATATATTTTGGAATATATGGAGTGTATATATCTTATATTATCTTAATATTTTATGTGTATTATTCAATATATTATATATTATATATATTATATTATATATCTTATATTATCTTTTATATGCATTGGTACATTGGTACAGTTGTTTCTAGTGCTGTCAAAGAAACATCTGAATGATTGGAAAACATGTTTGTGTGTGTAGCTCTAGCTGGAGGTCCCGTGACAGGGATATACAGGTTGAAACAGTTCCATTTCCATTGGGGAAGCGGTGATGACAAGGGCTCAGAGCATACTATTGCTGGAACCAGGTTCCCTGTGAGGTAATGAGACTCTATCTCTCACACTCCGGATTGAAGTGTTGCATCACAACCGAAAGAACCCTCATTCTTCTGTGTTGCGGCTCATTCTAATTCTTCAATGTCTCTTCCTTAAAACTATTTAGCTCACTCGCTCATTAATATTCTTGTGATGTTCTCTCATGAATTTGTAAATCCCTTCATTTTAATACATTAAGATATTCAGCTAATTCAGTATGTTTTTCGCATATACTGAATATTTCATAACTGAATGTCTCTTCTTTTCAAAAGCTTCATCTCGTTCACTGGAACACCAAGTACCCAAACTTTGGCGAAGCTGCCAGTAAGCCTGATGGCCTTGCTGTGGTTGGCGTTTTTCTCAAGGTCAGGATTGTTTTCCAAAAGCATTTCAGGAACTGCAGTGATTCAATTATATGAAATGTTGGATGTCTTGTGTGGTTTTGTTTACCAGATTGGTTCTGCCAATCCAAGACTTCAGAAAGTTATAGATGCTCTTGATGAAATCAGATCAAAGGTATGAAGTCATTTAGAATCTTTATGAATTAGGACATATTTACTCGTCCCAGTTACCCACAGATGCTTTAATTCTTTCATAATATGACTGTTTCTTCTCCAGGGCAGACAGACTACATTTAGCAACTTTGATCCTAAGACCTTGCTGCCAGCCGCTCTGGATTTCTGGACTTACGAGGGGTCCTCTGACCACAACCTCCTCTTCTGGAGAGCGTCACCTGGATCGTTTTTGAAAGACCCAGTCAGTGTTAGTCCTGCTCAGGTACTTTTTCAAAATACTTTATCTATGCTTTCACATTTTCAAGCAATTATATACAGACATCTAGTTCTAGTCCGTATCTTTAGCGTCTTGCGCTATCTTTGGTCATTCATGCCCACGCATTTTTGTTCAATTTGTAAGGCAATGTGTTTTTTGCTACTTACGGAGTATGATACCAAATTCAAATGCTTTCTTTACGGTGGTACAATAACACAAACGGGGTCCCAACATTTTAACGTCACTTCTACTTTGAAACTGGGAGGGTCGGTGCTCCATATGTTTCTGCTTTTACAAGATTACTTTATCTAAATATATTGCTTGCCTGACAGCAAATATCATATTTAAGTCAGGCTTGTGCCTTTAAGATAGAAACCAACACCCATATTGTTTCATTACTGGAGATGAAGTTGGCCCTCATTGCAGTCTTTTATTGTTTTTATACATTTTATTTATTAAAGGCAATAAGCAAGTCAAGAAAAGTGTTGTTATAATTCAGTAATAAGTGTTTATCCTACAATCATTTTTTAACCAGTGATACACAGTAAATGTTCTGGACACAATTTTTTTTTTTTAAAGAAAAATGAGAAATTATATTTTGTATACTAATACTAAATATATCTAAACAAATTATTATCAAATACACTACTGTTCAGTAAGATTTTTTTAATTCACCTGCATTTCAAGAGTCTTGAACACCAAATCTATATATAAGGATCATGTGACACTGAAGACTAGAATAATTCCTGCTGAAACTCAGCTTTGCCATCATAGAAATAAATTACATTTGAAAATATATTAAAATATAAAACATTTATTCCAAATTGTAATATATATATATACATATTTTTTTTCTCTGTATTTTCTATTGAATAAATGCAGCCTTGGTGTCCATAAGATACTTCTTTCAAAAATATTAAACAGATATCTTACCAAACTGCGTTATTTTGAATGGTAGTACACACTTATTTTTGATATAGGTGACATTACTACCATAAAATGTATGCTCCAAAATCCTTTAAAATATTACAATATGTAAAATACAATATTTTTTGGGGAAAAAAAGCAAAAACCTCATGAACCACATGCTGTGAGCTAATTATTTCCCCCAAAACGTTTCAGAACTGTAGATGTAGCACAATAACAAAGCAACTTGTCTTAAAAATGCTGCTTCAGCAGGATCATACTGAGAGTGACATTATGCTTTCCAAAAAAAAAAAAAAAAAAAAAAATTAAAACCCATTCATTACCTTTCCCTGATGTAGGCAGTGTTGTTTAGCCTGCAGAGCTTATTTTAGTCTCCAGTGGTTAGTCAGAACAGTCTAACGGCTGCACGGGAATTCTGGCAAGTGCTCTATGAATGTGCATGGAGCTAAATATAGTCAATATAGGCTGTAATAAGGCTCTTGCAAGACTGCCAACAACACACTAAACACCACAATCCAAGAGAACACAATCTAACTCTCTCTCTCTCTCTCTCTCTCTCTCTCTCTCTGTCTGTCTGTTCTTCAGATGGCTAAGTTCCGTAGCCTGTTGTTCACATCTGAAGGAGAGGCACCTTGTTGCATGGTTGACAACTTCAGACCCCCTCAACCTCTCAAGGGACGCAAAGTCCGTGCATCCTTCAAGTAAACAGCAATATTGATGCCACAACGCTCCCACTGCCTTCTGATCATGGTGCTTTTAACTGGTTCGCAAAAACATTCCAGTGAAATATCCCAATCCAGACCCTTGCTTACATTGCAATGTTGAGAACACAAAATCTGGATCTGATCTTCTAAAACTGTCCATTTTTGTCATGAATGCTTATTATTATTTAACATGAGAAATACTATTAAAATGCTTATATACTCAGTGCTTAATAGCAATGGCAGCCCCAGCTGTAGAAACAGTGGTTAGTTACCTACATTTCGTTGCAGATTTATATAAACTGAACAAATGGGAAACTATTTAATTTCCAAATTATTCCAGTCCATCTTTGATTGCTCCGCTTCGTGCTTTATTTCTAGCTATGCAGAACTGCGCTATACTCCACGTTATTCAATAGGAAAGACATCATGGGTTTTTTTTGTGTTTATGGCAATTGATGAATTTCGTTAAAGTGTTTTGTTACTTATCAAGAGGGATTTCAAGAGATTAGCTTTTGTTTTGAAGAATGTTGTACCATGATGTTCTGTCATAGATATTATAATATAGATTTTTCAGAATTAAATTGAGAAGTATTGTGAACAAATATTATATGTAAATCAGGCAAATATAAGGAATTTTATCAGCAATAAATGAATATATTTAAACTATACTTCCTGTGGTTTTTTTCTGTATACAACACAATGTATGATACACATAAGCTGACCTTAACATCAGCCTTAATACAAAACTGATAATGTTTTTTTTTTTTACTTTAGAAAAAGATCAAACCTTATTACTCCATTAGGTATCATTAATTAATAATGAAAAAAGTGCATAACTTAATGCTACTTTATAAATATACTATAATTCTGTTTTATTTCATTTGAATTTACGCAAATAAGATTTTTTTAAAGAAATAAATAATAACAGCCATTAAATTGATCCAAAGTTACAATAGGAAACATAATATATATATAAAAAGATTTGTATTATGCTGTACTATAGGACTTTTTACATGTATTATATTGTAATAATCTTTCACAATATTACTGTCTTGACCCCAAACTTTTCAACGCCACTGTATAACATATTAACATTTCACATTGTATTGCTAAAAGAACAATAGTGTACTTATAAATGAACATTATATTAGTAAATACTGTATAAGTATTGTTAATTATTTATTGTTAGCTAAATGTTAACATTTAAAACTTTAATGTTAGCTACATTCGAGACATTTCACGCTTCTGCGTTCTTGACCAAAACTGAAACGTCCAAGCTCAGCATTAGTTCCTTGTCTAAATTAACATTGTGGTAATTTTTACGAGCTAAAAAAGAGGTTCAACTGAGCCATAGAAGCCATTCCACAGTGTAGACTACCAAATATTTGAGTTTTACCACAAATAAAATCTGTTCTGCTTTTCACATGGTGGTTTATCAAAAACTTACAGGTACAGAATGAACCTCTTCCTCATGCTAGTAACTGAAATTTGAAGTAATTTACAAGAACCATTTCAACCATTTCTGATGTCTTATTTCAAAATGTTTAAATTACCAGTGTTCTGTTGTGGAATTTCAGCTGTAAAAAGAGGAAATTTGGAATTCGAGCCCATTCAAGATCAATATCTGTCAAACACTCTCCAGTCCATGTCAGCTCTGTGCTCTGTTATTATGAAGAAATAATGAGATCATTACCCAGAGATCCTGTCATACAGGCTGAGAGAGGCCTTTATCTTGGAAGCTGCCACATCACCACAGATGAGCGCAGTTTTGGATACCGCTCATTTTGGTCAGCCTCTCATTAACACTTGACTAATGCTCTTTGTGTGTGTCCAGCCTTACTTATGTAACCCATGCTTTGCTGAGGACACATTCTAATGGCTGTCTTGAATCATCTGTGGTGTACAATCCACTGCTGCTGCTTTATAGAAAACCCCTCAACATAAGAGCTTCTTGTAAGCTTGAGTGCCAAATTACTCACTATTATTAATAATCACTTTCCATCTACAGCTTTGTACAATTAGTGGTCTTACTGGAAAAAAGAAAACATAAGAGGAGTGCAGTGACAAAATGGATAAGGAAAGTAGATGAACAAATTAAGCATAAGTTGGAGACGAGAGCACAACAAAATAACAAAAATCACTGAGATAACGACAGCGGAGCTGAAGTACAGGTTTGAGATTAAAGCTTAGAGAGAGCAAATAAAGGAAGAGAGGAGGAGTAAGAAAAGCAGCAGATTAAATGGCAAGTAAGATGGCAAAAGCAGAAAGGTACTGAAATAAAAAGCAAACAGTTAAAATATGTGGAACAATGCTGCTTTAAGCCATGCAAAATTTACTTGTGACAGATGAATGAGTGCATTACAAACTGAGTACAACACTCTCCACAAGAAGCCATGAATCCATACACGACTGCATACCATTAGTATCTAGCTTCTAGCACATCTCTAGACAAATTGCAAACCAAAATGTGAAATGAGTGATCAATACATGGTTGTTGCACATATCACAGCAATGTGTTTACAATTATTGCAGTTATTTCTGCATCACTCCACAAATAATGTCTGTGCCACAGTAGTACAGTACATAGTCCCTTAAGAAGACCCGCTGTTGTGTTACCTTTTCCATTACACAAATGAATATCCCAAATAAAATAAAATAAAATAAAATATTGAAAAAAAATATTGAAAAATGGGCCAATTGTAAATCTGTGCTAATTTAAGAAAGAAAGTAAGAAAGAAAGAAAGAGAAAGAACTAGCAAACAGAGGGAAAGACTGAATCGGTGAGACCCTCTTTTTAATTATCTTAATAGTCCTGCAGAAATGGACAGCACCATTAGGGGAACTATGGATGAGTGGTCCAGAATAAAGCCTCTTTATCCAAGCAATAAAACCACTGAAGACAGGATTTCAGGGGACAGATCAGTTTCATTTTACCCCAGCTTTTGAAACAGCATCTGAGAACTCCACCAGCACCCCACCAGAAAAAGACAAGCAGAACAAGTAACTTTTTCTTCTCACATGTAGTAGCATTGAGCAGAACAAGTGACTTTTTCTTCTCACATGCAGTTGCATTATATATATTCATAGCTTTACACTGTAGAAAATAATACATCAAATTAATTTGGGGTATTTTTGTTTCCGAAACACATGGTCTTGGTTTGACCAGTATGAAAGCTGAATTCACACAGCTTTATATGATTGCCTAATGATCTGTTGCAACTTGTAGATTACAGTGGAGGTTCAAAGTTGTATTTTGACAGTAATCATGGTCACATTTTGAAAGAAGACTGTTTGAAAGAATGTCTGTTAGTCAGAAGATAAGAGAGCAGGCAACAGTGTGATAAGCAGGGTGGGTCACTCTAAACTCCAATGCAACTCTACCACAGCCAGCTGATCTTTAAAAGATTGATCTGCAACTCGTGATGCCACCTCCTATAGTGTATGATTACAGTATGGTAATTTATTCTACATATATACAGATGATCTAATTCATAGAGCATCTTCAGTGGATTTGGAGGCATAACCCCCCAGCTGCAGATCCCTCTCATAAACACATTGCATTTGTGATCTTCTGAGGCTTCTGTGGTTACCATGATAGTAGGGCTCCAGAGGAATTGAGAATATCATTCTTGGCCATTAATACAGCATTCAGAGCTGCTAAGATATCAGCTAAGTGGAATCAGTAATTGTCAGTTGTGTACTGTAGATGCATGAGGGAAAACTGATATGTTGCTTCAATTAGACAGAAAACACTACGTCTTTTTATCATGATAGCATAAGTGATCCTGCTCTCTCTGGGGATTCTGCCACTTATGTGGAAGTCATTTATAATTGAGCCTGTAGCTTCCTTTATTTGTATTACGATGAAATGAAAAGGATTGAAATCAGGGAAATATTTTTACCTATTTTGCACAAAAGTAGATGTTGACTATTTCGGTAACAGTCTGATATTTTTGGAAGATGTTGTGGAGTGAATATTGTGTTCAAAAAAATACTTGATACATATTATTACCATTGTTTCATTCAAGTATTACTAAGATCTCTGCCCTCCTCCAAATATCTCTTCACCTGAGAAAATGTATTTCATAACCATTTCAGAGTGTCATTTCCCTTGTAAATCAAGATAAGAGAAATTAAACTCTAGTTTTTGTAATAACATTGACCTACTGACCATCTCAAAGCAGGCTTCATACTTTCTGGTTATTTTCAGTTCCATTTTGTGATTCTGAGGAATGAGTGAATCAGGCATTAGGATGAATGTGGTTAAAGTTATCCCATGCCCTGTCCATGCAGTGTTTTGAAGGCGTATGAGGAGGTCTGGGCACTGAATGGGTGGGAGAGGGTGTGGTTTACTGTCACTCTAATCAGACTCCAGCAGTAGTCTAGAGTCTGATTAGTACAGACTTACTACTTTACTAGTGTAAACCTCGTTCATGGTTTTTAGTACATGTTTAATAGTGATCCATATCTCAAACAAATAATCATGAATTGAATTACTCAAAAATAGGATATGGGGCTTATTTATCACATGGTTTCTGCATGTATATTTTGAAGGGAACTCCTTTAAATATTATTTTTTTATTAAATAATGATTGTTTCTGTACTTTAAAATTCATAATTTAATGACAGCATATTTATTGAAGAAAAATAAATTATTTTATTTATCAAAATAAACAGAAAATAGTACAAACTTAGTTAAAGTGATTGTTTAGAACAAGTATTAACTGACTGTAGATATTATTCAAAACATCTTACTCAATCCTAAGGCATCGAATACTGCAGCTGATGCAAGAACCTGGTGCGTCGCTATGTAGATAGCAAAAGCGGCCCACAGCATCATTTAGCAACGTGGCTGGTAAACCCAGGGCAGTCTCATAAGGGAGGAGTCACGTTAGTGTTTTCGTTCTTCTAATATTATTGCATGTGCTTAACTGCAATAATTATATCAGATTATACATACACTCAGTAAGGACACATTAAATTGGTGAAAAGTGACAGTAAAAATTTTTGTAATGTCACAAATTATTTCTATTTCAAATAAACACTTTCCTTTTGAGCTTTTTATTCGTCAAGGAAAAATATATATTACGATGTACACAAAAAATATTAAGCAGCATGGATGGAGTGATGGCTTCAGAAAATGAATAAATTACATTTGAAAATATATTAAAATAGACAGCATTTAATTTAAATAGTTATAATATTTGACAATATTACTTTTTTTTTATAATTTTTTCAAATAAATCCAGCTTTTGTGAGCATATATATATATATATATATATATATATATATATATATATATATATATAATGTAATTAAAAATACCAACTCAAAATTTGTGAATGGCAGTGTAAATTACTTAATATTTTAAAACTGTGACGTCCATATTTTAGATCTCCTATCTCCAGAACTAAACATGAAAACTTTACAGCAGTGTAAAACACTATTATAGGCCTATATTTTTAACCATATAATATATAAAATATACAGTATAAATACAGTTGTAATGCTTTATTAAAAAAGAAAGGGTTACAATAAAATGATCTGTATGAAGAATTTCAGTCAGGTTTTAGGCCCCACCATAGCACAGAAACTGCACTTGTTAAAATTTCAAATGACCTAGGCTGCATCTCATTTCTAGTCTTACTTGATCTTAGTGCTGCGTTCGACACCATAGATCATGACATACTCATAGATCGATTACAAAACTATACAGGTATTCAAGGGCAGGCTCTAAGATGGTTTAGATCCTACCTGTCCGATCGCTACCATTTTGTTTACTTAAATGGGGAGTCATCTCATTTATCATCAGTAAAATATGGAGTGCCACAAGGATCCGTCCTAGGTCCCCTTCTATTTTCAATATACATGTTGCCCCTTGGTAATATTATTAGAAAATACGGAATTAGCTTCCACTGTTATGCTGATGATACTCAGCTATATATCTCAACGAGACCAGATGAAACTTCCCAATTATCTAAGCTAACGGAGTGTGTTAAAAATGTAAAAGATTGGATGACACACAATTTTCTCCAATTAAATTCGGATAAGACAGAGATACTAATTATTGGACCAAAAAACACTACACAGAATCTTGTAGATTACAATCTGCAACTAGACGGATGTACTGTTACTTCCTCTACAGTCAGATATCTGGGTGTTATTTAGACAGCAATTTGTCTTTTGAAAATCATATTTCCAATGTTACAAAAAACTGCATTCTTCCATCTTAGAAACATTGCAAAGCTACAAAAAATGTTATCTGTTTCTGATGCAGAAAAGCTAGTTCATGCATTCATGACCTCTAGACTGGACTATTGTAATGCACTTCTAGGTGGTTGTGCTGCTTCTTCAATAAACAAGCTACAGGTAGTCCAAAATGCAGCAGCTAGAGTCCTTACCAGGTCAAGAAAATATGATCATATTACCCCAATTTTACAGTCTCTGCACTGGCTACCTATTAAGTTCCGTATAAGTTAAAAATTATCATTACTTACCTATAAGGCCCTAAATGGTTTAGCTCCAGCGTACCTAACTAGCCTTCTACCACGTTACAACCCATCACGCACCCTAAGGTCACAAAACGCTGGACTTTTGGTCGTTCCTAGGATAGCAAAGCCCACTAAAGGAGGTAGAGCTTTCTCTCATTTGGCTCCCAAACTCTGGAATAGCCTTCCTGATAATGTTCGGGGTTCAGACACACTCTCTCTGTTTAAATCTAGATTAAAAACACATGTCTTTCGCCAAGCATTCGAATAATGTATCTTTTTAATTGTGAGTGTAGTTGCATCTGTTCAAAGGTGCATTTTTATTCATTAGCTTGGGTTAAACTAATTTTACTTTGTTGGATCAGCAGCTATGCTAATGATGTCTGTATTTTGTTTCTATGTTTCGCCACGGGATTTACATCCCGTGGTAACTAGGATTTAAACAAGCTCCAGTCTGGATCCAGAACACCTGAGAAAAGATGATGCTGACCCTCAGAGGACCCCAGATGATGCTAACCTTGAATCAACAAACAGAACTAACAATTATTGCTAAATGTGTGACTGAATCATATAATAACTTAATTAATAATATTGATAGTTCATCGTTTAGCTGACTACGTCTTTTTTCTAAAATCCTGTCAACTACTAGCTACTACTAAATATTGTAGAAACATAATTTTCTGTAAAGTTGCTTTGTAACGATTTATTTTGTAAAAAGCGCTATACAAATAAACTTGACTTGAATTGAATTGAATACAATCACATTAAAAGGATTCCAAACAACTGATTATTCAATATCAACTTGCACAAGTACAATATCGCCACCTCAGACTCAGACAGTTTAATTTTACTCTCTACACCCAAACTGCTACCAAAGATCATCTGTTAACTCTTTACAGTTGTAATTATAGGGCATTGCTGTGCAAATGACCACCTGTTCACATAAATTTAGCCAGACACATGTTGAATTATCCATGTTAGTTATGTGGCCTCATCATGGAGGATTATTAGCAGAGCAAGCCTGAAAGTAGCTTTAATATACTCATAAAAACGGTCAAAGAATATAGGTGATGAATATAACTAATTAACAGGGGATATGGCTGGTTTTAAACATACAGAAGACAGTGTGACAAGAGAACACTTCCACAAACCTAGCTTGAACTGCTTTACCACTGACAAATAATAATATATTTTTTGTTTATTATATTATTGGGCATTGAAATGAAGAGAGTCATTAAAACAGAGTGTGAGAAAACATGTGAAAAATATGTGGTGCTGTACGAATAGAGTTTGTGTTTGTGTGTGAGGTTGTTTCAAAGCTTCTGTCCCTTAAGACTGAGTCCCTTGACTGCTCTTGTCGCATTCATGCCTTTGATCATAATAGTATTTTGCAGGTACAATGAACCCAGCTGCGGCAAAGCCTTATTTTACACTTTAATGGTGCCAGGCAACAACCAGTACCTTTCAAAGCTATTCCCACTAAACAAAAGGCACAGGCCCAGATCCGGGTGAAGGCAAACAGAAACTAATTCACTCATATTCACACACCCACTCAAAACACACACGAACACACTCATCTTAATTATCACTTATCTCTTTTAAATTCTTAAACTGGTTATTTTTTAAATTTTTGTGTTCAAGAAAGCATTTATTGTCGTTTTCTAAAGAGTGTGTAATTGTTACCATTAATTTAACCTCAGATTGAATTGACACCCAAATGTTGTAATGATTATCCTGTGGTCACAACACACCTCTAATTGTTTTTCTTTGAAAAACACTTTGATCTACACAGAGTGCCGCTAATCTGTGTTTTCCCTTTGTCAGAGAAACTGAAAAATCTAATAATCATAGTGCTATAACTATGTCGGAGACACGCTAGGTTTCCCAAGGCAGACGAATTTTAAGTGGTCACAATCCTCTGGGTTTAAATTGTGCTCAAATTGTTTTGATTTTGACGCAATATTTTTTTCTTTTTTGTCTCTCATCACATTGTCAGTTTCCTCTTTGTATTTTTTTGTCGCATGAGAACATGATTTGTTTTGTGAGAGTGGCATGGCTTGTTGGACCTAGCAATAAGGGGGCGGGTCTTTGCGAAGGGTCAACTTGACACATTTTTATGAAAAGGCAAGTTTAGTTGCAGTTGTAAAATGTCATGTGCTCATAAACAAACAAACAAACAAACAAAAAACTTTACCTTGAAATATTTGACTTGAAAAAAAGACAAACAAAAAGTGTTCATGTATAATACGCCAAGGTGTTAATACTTTTATTTAGTTCTAGTTATTCTGTATATTTTAGTTATATTGTGCATGCACTTATTTGTGGTTGACAACAGAACAGAACAGAACAGAACAGAACAGAACAGAACAGAACAGAACACAATAGGGTGATCTAGCATTCATAACATGGTCAGTCAAGTGAAACCAATTAACCTCATTGTGGAGGTCACCATGAAAAGCTGGCAAGGGTCAGTCCCTCCTCCACCTCCAGCTGCACCTTTACAGATCCAACAAGAGAACAGCAGAAGGATCCCTAATTAAAAAGTATGTATATGCATATCCCTGTGACATATTGATAGTTTGTGTTTCATTAGCTCTGTTCCCCTGCTCTGGGTCAGATGTGCAAATTCAGCACCCACACGCTCAACAAAGGCCTTCCAGACACAAGCTCAGACTCTGTAGACCTCTCTCTCTCTCTGTCCCATCCCACACCCTTCCCCCTTTTTCATTTCTGTATCTTTTCCTCTTGCTCTCCGATGCTTGACTGGAGATGGTCGTCATGGCAACTGCCTGTTCATCATTTATCACGAGCTGGAAATACAGTGGGATTTAATGCAGAGGGTCTGGCATAATAAGGTCATTGTTTAATCTGTCAACACAGCATTTTTGATTGCCACAACATCTTCAAGCCAAGCGCTAATCTTTCCTGTCTGCCAAAGCAGATTACATTTATTTTGGTTTGGGGTCAAATATAGTTTTTCCAGCCTTTGCCACATAACCAATCACAGGATTTTACGATGCAGTTTAGATGTTACATTTGAATACACCTCCCAAACTGACAGCCCTTCTCAAGCCCGTCATGCATTATTCAAGGCTTTATAAATTTTTCACATGCTGCATTTAAAGAAGTTATCATTACTGAGAGATAATGTCTTAGGCTTTATTCTCCTATGACGCCCTTATATTAGAGTTGCCGTGGCATTGCCAGACAGTGGTGATACAGTGACATACAGTACAGTGAACTACAGTGGAGACTCAAGGAGGCCTGTCACGTCATGTTTTAGACTTTAAAGAGCTCCAATCAGTCTAATTAAGTGCAATTAGATGGAAGTCAAAATGAAAATGAAGCAGGGCAATTTAAAGATATTCATATTCACCTGGTAATAATCACGTCATTTTACATTAGATTTATTCATTAAGGAGATTAGTGTGGTTTGACTAAATATGAACAAAATTTCTTAATTATTCAAGTTAAAATACATAAATAAATGAATATGAACTTAAAACAGCCCCTTCACCATGGGTTGTCATTGTTAACTAAAACAAATGACAATCTCTTAATTAAATTAAAATAGAGTTTAAATAAAATAAAATACAAATACAAATAGAAGATAAATTACACACAAAAAACTTAAATGAAAATTAGAAATGTTGCCTTAACAACTAGCTGATTGTGTTAAATGACTAAATACGAGATTAAAAAAATAGATCAGAGCTAAATAAAAATATTTTAGTGAAAACCAGGAACCAATGAAAATGTGTAAAAAAAAAAGGGTAAAAAAGGAAAATAAATGCCAATTAAAAGTACATACTTTGCATAATATTTCTAAAACACTAAATGCTTCAGTGACCTCACTGACCTTTGGTTACCATTGTCAACTCATACAAGCTTTACAGAACATCCCATGAGAATGTACTGAAGACTTCTATAAATGCCTATATGTATAATGTATCAATGAGTTCCCTTTCAAGGGAACTTCCAACTGCGTCCTCTAGGGGGCGTTATGGCATACTTTGAAAAAACACCAACTTGTTGGCCGACGACAGCCTCTGACGTCACTACAAGCGCGACAATAAATCAGTGCCAGAAGTACATGTCATCCTCTTGTTCGTCTTCATTGACTGTTTTGTTTGAAGTGTGCATCTGAGAAAATGACAACGGTAAGAGGGATCTTTTTCTGTTAATCATGGCATCAACTAGGAAGGCGTTTAGACAGTGTGTACATCCGTGTCGGCGTTATTTGACACCAGATGACACACTAAGTCTTTGCGTCTCTTGTTTGGGCGAAGAGCATGTGCGCGATGTCCTTGAGGGGGGCGATCGATTTCTTACTATGAAAAAGCTCCGCTCTCGTCTTTCTCTCTTTTCAAAGGGAACGAGCTGTAGCCATTTGCTTCCCGGGGTTTTAGGACCCGCCGCTGCTGAGGCACGGAGGAGAGTGAGCTGGTGGGGATCGCAGGTGGATCTCGCTGAGGAGTTTAGAGAGGGACTTTCCCTTTCACGCTCTTTGGCGGCAGACGAGAGTGAACTTCAGGAGGAAAAAGTTTTGTCATTAACCCTTTCTGATACTGAAGTTAGTGCTCTGCTGGTGTTCTGCCCAGGAAGAGCAGGGGATGTCTGAGGGATCTCCCTGTTTGCCATCTAAGCCCCTCCAGGATCCATCCCAGAGCCCGAACAACATAGAGGTCCTGGCCCATCTCGATCTGAGGATCAAAGATATCAAAGATATAAAAATTATATTCACTAACATGATAAAAAGGTGACGTGCTTGTTGAAAAGGGAAAACAAATAATGCTAATTAATGCAACACACAGATCCGCTTACATTAAAAAGCTAAATCTTGACTAAGAAAATGATGGATTTCAACAGCCGCTGAGGATTGTTCAGTGATATTTTTAAGGTTGGTTTTAGCAAAGATTCAGTTTTCTTCATACTGACATTACTAGACTATGTGTTTAACTCAAATGACTCATTCTGTAATACATATCTTTTTTCAATGTAATTTGGGGAATTGAAGTGCCTCACACTGACTCAACATTTCAGTAACTAATTTCAAAGTCCTGTACATATTTACATGAAGGGTTGGGGTGAACTACAGGGGTTTGTTGTATCCTAGCAACAAATGCACACCCAAGTGGAGATCTGCTACAAGGTTTTTCAACAGGAGAGGACACTGGTGACGTTGGCAAAACACACACACACACACACATACACATTGCACAACATGCACTCACTGAAATGAGGACACTAAGTTGCTGTAAGCAATAACTATGAATTAAGTCAAAGATGACATTTTCTTTGAGACAGCTCTGCTTAGACATACCTAATCATGCACCTAAATCCTGAATAGAATATTTTTCCATGCAAACTTACACAGCCATCAATACACTGTGTGACAATGGAATTTCTGTGTTCATTTTATGTTTTAGGCCATTAAAAACAAATAGTGCAAAAAACATCAATATGCATTTGTTTTGTAATTCTGATTGTTTTAAATGACTAAATCAGAAATAAAAAATAGTTCAGAGCTAAATAAAAATATTTTAGTGAAAATCAGGAACCAACGCAAATGTGTAAAAAATGGTAAAAAAAGGAAAAGAAAATTCTACCGAGCTTAATTCTACCAAGCTGCCTCAATATTACAAGGGCACTTTTTTCTATCATTACTCACCTGAACATGTCATTAAATATTCAGAGCAGCAGAGCTGAACCAGCATTTCTCATTTAATGAAATAGTAAAAATAATAATAATAAAATAAAAATAATATAATAATAAAAAAATGTATCCCTTGGTGGATAGAGAGAGATGTAGTTACTAATATTAACATCTAGACTACTTGTGTATATTGCAAAAGTAATGTATGTTTACATACTTTGTTGTTGCTTGCTATTCATATATGTTAATATAGGATGGGCGATGAAACATTTAGCCAAACTTCAGCTTCTTAAATTTGGCTTTGCTTTAAGTTAAAGGGATAGTCAGTGCATGCCATTTTTATTTAAAGCATACTTGAATGTAGTTAAGATGAAACAATATCTGGTAGACTGTACCACTGGAGACCAACTGTTACAGACCGCTGTTAATTAAATAATTTATTGTTTTGGTTTATAAGTAGGTTTTGAGCATATACATGTGCATAAATGCTTTTTAATAGCTTACAATGTTTCTTCTATGGTTTTTGAATCCACACTCACACCTCACAAATCTACTTAACAATGTTACCATTCTCATGTGACTTTCTGTCCGGTTGCAGCTTTTGGAAACACCTGTTCTCAAGGTTTCATTTGACCAGCAACGCTCAGTCTGAACACTGAAGATCATTTTCCTTCTCTGTTTGTAAAGAGACATTGTTAAAAGAGTTGGACCACCAATGCATCAAAGAATATGCAGCAGAAACCAGCCAAGTTAGTAAATCTGCACTGAAATCTACACCACTGCACTGAAAAGCAGTATTTACAATTTGGCCTGAAAGGAGATTTGACACATGGAAGAAGGATAATTCCTATACAGAACAAACACAATTTACAACATTAGGACTTGCTAGTCATGATTTCAGAAGCTTTTTTAATATATCACCTTAAATGTCTTTGATTACATAACCTATCTATTTTAATGTTTGATGAAAACAGTGGAGGAATCGATCTATCTCATTCTGGGGGAAAAAAAGACAGTGAGAACTAGGAGAAAAACAGGACCACAAAACCAGTTTTAAGGGGCATTTTTATTTATTTATTGAGATTTATACATAATCTGAAAATCGGAATGAATAGGCTTTCAATTGATGCATTTAATGGTTTATTAGGATAGGACAATATTTGACATACAACTGTTTGAAAATCTGGAATCTGAGAGTAAAAAAAAATAAAAAAAAAATGAACAATTGCCTTTAAAAGTATACAAATTAAGTTCTTAGCAATGCATATTACTAATCAAAAATTACGTTTTGACATACTTATGGTAGAAAATTTACAAACTATCTTCATGCAAATGATTTTTACTTCATATCCTAATGATCTCTGGGATAAAAGACAAATCTATAATTTTGACCCATACAATATATTGTTGACTATTGCTGCAAATATACCCGTGACTGGTTTTGTGGTCCAGGGTTTGCTATGAAATGCCTCACAATTTAGCAAAATATTGTTCTTTGTAGATTTGTAATATGATTATACACAGCACTTGTATAAAGGAAAGAACATCAAGCATATTTAATTACAGTTCCATAATAATAAGTACTAGACATAATTATGCTGTTGACATCATGATTGCGGCCTTTACTTCAGGGAATAATATGTTGGAATAAGATGCTCTGATAGACGCATTAACTGATAACATTGTGCAAACAACCTGTCATTGACCTTAGCTCTTCCATTGAGGGCTGCACTGAATTTAGCTTTGTTCCATAATGATTAGTACACAAGAAAAGAAGCAAGATAAAGAATCGCTCAGCACTTTATGACAGTAGTATGAACAATCAACATCTTGCTTTTTCACCACATTCAGGCCATAGTATTTAACAGATAGAAATTCCACACACACACATATATATATATATATATATATATATATATATATATATATATATATATATATATATATATAAAAATCAGATTTAAATTTTTTTAAATCAATAAAAGTATCATCAGCAGAAAATATGCTCAAACGTTATGTAATATCCTCTTTAGAGAGGAGACGCCCGAGTTTATCTGAGAGATACAAAAGAGATTTCTTCCATCAAAGCCCATCAACTATCTACAAAGAAAAGAACATGGAGTAATAAACTTGGAAGTTAGTTATAACTGACTGAGAAAATAAAAGATAAAAAGCTGGAACCAGGAAATACAAATATTGAGAGAGAGAGAGAGAGAGAGAGAGAGAGAGAGAGAGAGAGAGAGAGATTCCATTACTTCAAAAACAGCATTAAAACTTATAATTCAGTTCCAGCTTGGAATTCATTTAATAAGAGGGCTAAATTATTCAGTGGATCAAAGTAGTAAGAACGATCTAAGGTTTAGGTAATAAAATATTTGTCTTAGGGGTAGGATTTGAGGATATATTGTCTACACGAAGACCACAAGGTCACTCTCTGTGGCTTCTGTGACTTACGCACTACCCATCCCCCAGTCCTCCGTCTCCCGTCTCCCATCTCCTGTCTCTCTCTGCCCCCTCTTTGTTTGACACTGGCTTTTCTAGCAGTCTGCTGATGCGAGACTGTTGTGCAACTATCATTCCTCAGAAACCCACACTGTCGTTGAATGAAGTTGGCCTGAATATCTTTAACTCTTTCACAGTCCACTGATGTGACCGTTCAGGCAAAATCAAGACTTTCTGCAAACAAAAACCATTGGCTATAATATAATGCTAAGCAGAAAGAAAGTGTGAAATACAATCCAAGCTGTTCAGAGTCCACATTAACATATAAAAAAAAAAAATTCTCTCATGTTTCTCTGGAGAAATAGACAGTTCAAAAGTTTTTTTGTTGTCTTTGAAAAACGTTTATTGTGCTCACCAAGGCTGCATACATTTGATCAAATATACAGTACAAAAACAGATATATAGTGAAATATTATTACAATTTAACATTTACATTTGAATATATTTTAAACTAAAACCATTACTCCAGTCCTCAGTGTTACACGATTCTTCAGAAATCATTTTAATATGCTGATTTGCTGCTTCAAAAAGCATTTCTCATAAAAGTCAGTGTTGAAAACAGGTGCTGGTTAATATTGTTGTAAAAATACTTTTTTTTTCAATAGATTTCTATGAATACTAAGTTTATGCATTTCAAACTTTTTTTTTATACTGTCACTTTTAATTAATTTAGCATGCACACTCTTGCTGATTAATAGTACTAATGTATTTCAAATAAACTTTTTTTTTTTTTAAGCTACTCTAGCCCAGTTCCCAAACGGCTATATATAATGCATTCTCTGAGCAGAACCAAAGTTTCTTCAGAGCACAGCTCAAACAGTTAGTGAATAACAGCCTGTCTGTCAGAAACCTTTGGAATAACTTTTAAATGAAAAGATACTTTACTGAGTGGACTAAACCTCTTTGAAAAACATCATAGAGGCAATATAGTATAAATAAGAAACAAGAAGAAGAAGAAGAAGAAGAAGAAGAAGAAGAAGAAGAAGAAGAAGAAGAAGAAGAAGAAGAAGAAGAAAAACAGTTAGCCTTGAGCTTGTGTAAAAAAGGAGGTTGTCCTTGCACTTGGCAAGCATGCACCTTACAGCACTAACTGAATAAAAATCAGCTGGCTTGAATAGCACCAACAAAGACAGAAGACAGCATGGAGTAGTTTATATGGCAGCAGATTCAAAGAAGGTCACACAATGAAGTAAGGTCATAGACAGAGCCAGAGCTTGTTAAATAAATCCTGTTTGCAGGTAAAATATTTGTGTAATATGGGACGGGTCAGGAACAGGACACAATCAAAGATTAGCATGTAAGCTATAGTAAGCTACAAGTTCAAAAGGCTGAAGTCTCAGGTAACAGACATCGAGTCATGACTCAGTAATTGATGCTATCGTTACAGGAAATGCTACCGAGTTGTTATTATATAAAAGCCCTGAAAAAAAGCATGTAATAAATACTTTAATTGATTCTAATTTATCTGAATGAATAACTGCTTCTGTTATACTGTTCTCAGTGTCAAAGATAAAACAAAAATGACTCATTGCATTGACTGGAAATCACTGGCTTAATGCTTATATCAACATGCTTTTGTAGTCTTGAAAGCACACATCAGTTGTAATCTTGCCAAGTGAGAAAGAAATGTAAACTACAGAAATGTGTTTTTTATTTTATTATTTTTATAAGAATATATCTGCATATATGCGTTTTCCCCAAAAACAATCAAAAGGTAAGGTACAGTAATAATGCCACTATAAACTGACATCATAAGATTAGATATCTTTCCAGCCTAACAGAAATATTCAGCAATAAGCAATTTAAATGTTAAACCAAATATATTTATCAGCATATTATGAGAGTTATAAGAAGGACAAAATAGTTACAATTGAATTAGAACTTTTCCATTCAGTTTAGTTTGCTTTTCAGCTTTTAGTTGAATACTTGAAATGAATAACTTCGCTCACTCATCTGATCGCACATTTTATCTGGTTATTTTCATCATGTTCAACACCACCATCTGGTGGAGGTCTTATTTTTATAGATATCACTCTCCAGAACCTCTCTTCATTGTCTTCATTGTCTTCACGTATATTTTGAGACTTAAACTTAAAAAGTAAAATAAAAATAAAGTTGTATAATGAGCAATAAAATGTTGGCACTCCTGGCAACTACATTGCATGCTATGTTTCATGTTATTCAATAGCCTATTACTCTATGGTCAGAGGTAATTTAATAAAGAAATATTTGAAGTCCATATATTGGTGTGTAAAGTGGGATAGTGTACCAGTCAGCTAGTTATTTTCGTTAAAAAATCCCTTCAGGTTGACTCACTTTGTGTCCATTTATTTTGTGATAATAATAGATTGACATTATATTTTTACAGTCACATATTACATATTAATGCTTCAAAATGTCTGCTAAATTCAGGAACAATAAATTCCTATAAAAATACAATTAAATAAATTGGTGAACCAGTTGATGTGATTGGTTTAATTAGCGTAACTGCTATACATTTATTGGGTCACATAACACTCACTGTGCATTCTAATGGAAAAATGGAAAATTTGCATAATAAAAAAATTATTTAATTTCATAAATACACAGTGTTCATTTAAGAATTTTCAAAGAGAATCCAAAGAGAAACATAGAAATAGTTCAAAATCGTAAACTTTTCTTCTTCATTTCATTTTCCCCCCTCTGTTCTTCTGTAAAACTTGGTTCATTTCAAGTGAAAGAAATCCCATATTTTCGATGTGGTCCCAGACTTTTGGATCTCACTGTATATATTGCTGTTCCAGGAGGCAGGGTTCATAATGCAGGTGGATAGCAGCTGCACTGCTGAGATACTGTATGTGTGTGTGTGTGTGTTTATCAAGAAAACCTGTGGGGAACTGGGATGCCGTTACAGTGCCCTGAAGCCATCTATTCTGTAAAGCAGCTATCGACCTCCAGCTGCGAGAGTAGAACTGGTCAATTTGGTGAAAAGACCTCTGAAGATAGAGAGCAGTGCCCAGTGCACATAAAAACTACTCATCCTCTCCTGCTACACACAGTAAGGCTAACGAAACCCATAGGACCATTAACACAGGTTTACCTGATTATAAATGTTCTGAATGGGACAGTTTTATTCCTGCCAAAATCCATAAATTATTCATTGATATTTATGAAAGAGGAAACACAAAAGTGGGAGAGAGGTTTGTACAGGTTTGTGATATCACATATGAGCAGGATACATGACTTCCTTCAGATTAATAGCTGGAATATTCTCTTATGTAAATTAAACACTGTATCCTGCTCGTATTAAAAAGTTATGATCTATTTAATAATATGATCTGTTTAAGACATTTCCCAGTGGAATGGTAAAAAATTAATTTGATACCACCAGAGGGCAGACTGAACAAACAAAAAGATCAACAAGCAGTCGGCACTGAGATTCTTGGGAAGTACATGATAATTAGTTTCATTATATTTTAGGTAGTAATTAATCTGTTTTCCATAGTTTCAGTAGTTTTACGATACTCCTTTAAAAAAATAAATGTAAAAAATATGACTTTGCTGAAAACAGCACATTTTCTGTAAATAGTCATTATAAAGGCATTGTTCTCAAACAATAGGTAAACTAATCCCATACAATTAGGATTTTAAGGTTCCCAAGCAGTCATAATGAGTCAGAATGAGGCTATTTGTCTCAAACTGACAATGTCACATACACAAATCCTTTTGTAAAGGAAGGAATAATGTTGAAGCCACTTGCAATCCAGATTCTAATGATCCTTATTAAGTACCTTAGGTACCTTATTCCTCCATATAAAGCATAAAGTAATGGTCTGCTGGATTCTGATAAGCTTTATTTTGCAGGGACTTGGGGGACAGATTGAATATAGCTGTGCAGATCTATCTCAGAGATTGAATCAGGTAAAAGGACTTAGGCAAAGCCTCTGAGAGGCCATACTCTCAAACATGACATCTCGTCCTCTGCATATCACAAAAAACATACAGCGTTTAATAAGTGTTTAGCTTATTTACATAGCAACTAAGGCCAGTAATGACAGAATAGTGATGCACCTGAAGGAATTCAGGTAAATTGACTTGCTTTTCTGCATCTGAATATCTTGCGTTTTTGAATAAAAAGCATATAAAAAACCTTCAATGGCAGCCTTGCTAAACTCGTGACGGTCAATGTGGTGGATAAAAAGCGAGGCATGTGGTTCAAGGCATTTCACAAGTCACTAATTTACAGATATATTACATGTCTGGATGGAATAACTGACCATTTCTGACATCCTGCTATACCACAATTGCTGTAACATTACCACTTTAGCTCAAGGTGGCAGTTTCATGGTTCAAAACATATCACTGGAGTCATCACACCGTTATAAGAGACATTTACTGTTATTTCAAACCGTTTTGGTTGTTATATATCAACCTGCTGTTTGTTGCAGTTACTTAGAGCCACTTTATTGTTGTTTTTTATCATATTTGTGCTGTCTCTACAAAAAGAGAAAGACAAGCTATAGATTTTGAGACAGTTACGTTATCAAAAGACTCAAAATGATACGTTGGATTTGAAGCAGAGGCTTCAACTTATGATGATTCTTTTATTAGTGACACCCTTAATAAAATATAACGGTAGCTATTTATTTTCCATGCAGTAACTAGTATAACTAGTATAAATTCCTGTGTAAGAACATTTATAAGCGTGATATTAAGGACAACACAATTACGTAACTTAAAATTATCTTGTAATTGTACAAAAGCAAATCTATTTTGATCGTACTTTATTCAAATAATATGTGAACATGATTCATGATTAAAAAATCCCCTCAATTTTATTATGGACAGACTTGGAGCATGTTTTCAATTCAGTCTCTCTTTTGTTGCATTTTGAAACAATGAGTGAACTTAAATTATTTACATTTATTAATGCTTTTTGAAGCACTGATGGTCCCATGAAGAACATTGGAACCTTTCCATTCCACAAAAGGTTCTTTTGAAAAAGGTTCTCTAGATTTTTTAAATGTTCTTCACAGCAAGAAACATGGTTCTTTGAAGGACTAGTCCCTGAAAGGTTCTTTGGGGAACCAAAAGTGCATGTTCTTTGCACTAAAAAACTCCCTTTTGGAACAATTATTTTTAAGAGTGCACTTTTTGTGCCACAGACTTCAATCAAGATGTTTCAGACATTAAAAGGTTTGGGCTCATCTACTCTAAACCACGTGAACTGATGCCTGACTTTAGTTTTACAAGAAGAAAATCAGTTACATTACTATATCATTCCAGAAGCTTAATGTAAATCCTTGCTGGTCCTGGAACAATACAGATACTTGTGCCACTTTTGTGTTGTTTATAAAGTTTTCTCAAGAACAGGGAAACATTCAGTTCTATTAACCCTTATTAATCCTATTTGAGATTATTTTCTATGTAACTTTGGAAAGCTAAAATGAGGCTGATATCATCATGTAGAGTTAGAGGAGCATCTAAAAGTAGGCAGTCCCCTGGGGAGGTCATGTTCTCAGGCCCACACAGTGATACATCTTTCTTGTTGACTGTGGTAACTACTGTTCCACTAGAACATCATCAATTCCAAGTTGTTTGAAGGTGTTTCAACCTTGAACACCGGTATTCTGTGCTAGTTTAAGGAAGCATTAATCACATTCCGCTGGATAGTGAGAGTGCTTCACAGCCATTGCCTGCACAACAGAAAAATGAAATCAAATATTAACGCATTATAAAAACACCCAACTGATATATATAAAAAACGATCTAACTGCTGGGGTTGTTATTGATCAGTTCTCTTAATGATCAGTGCTTCTCTTTGTCAATTTCTTTCAGTCTTCCAACTTCTTGAAGTCCTTGCAGAAAACACATTATAGAATATGTTCACAGAATACGATCCTCGAAGCAAGCCGGCATTTTTAAACGGAACTGAGCGACCATCCAAAGTTTCCTATTGATTTGTAAGAGTAATATATCCTTGTGGTATTTTCATTGAAATTTCTTTGAGATTTTATGCCTGAAGTGTGACCATAGAGAAAATATCATATAGGTTAAAGTTTATGAGACAAAACCTTAAGCCTGACTAATCGATTCTTCTGTAACATTTGCGAAGGTTGCACATTTCCCACATAGGAACAAAGGCAGCAAAGAAGAGATGGAAAAGAGCTCCAGGTCGTTCTGTGCACACAACTGTGAAAGTAACTTCATAGTTTATAAAGTGCAATATAACCCAGGACTGTAGAAATATCTTTTAAAAGTTAAAAGTCATATCAAGCATCTATATTTGTGGAACATTTGGTGTACGATTAGGCGTAACATTATAAATAAAGAATGAATAGGTCATTGGAACAATAATGCAGTGCTGCTCGAAGAGGGATGTGGCTATAAACTAGACCGTGTCCTTTCACGATCCTACTCCACCTTCTCTCTCCCAGTGCTTTCCTGTCACTCTACATTGTGTGATCCCATAGAGGTACAGTGCCCATCAATGAAATAATTATGGAATATCATGAGCAAGAGTGCTTTTGTACTTGTGGCCCTGTATTCAGTACAATAGCACAACCTCAAGTGTGATAATGCTTTTATACAGTAGTTGTACACTGTAAACAAGAATTTTAAAGCATAGATTTAGACTGAGTTTAGTTTTTTTTTTCTTAAAAAAAATAATACTCTTCAAGGATCAACAAAATTGATCAAAACTGACAAAGAGGACAAATTTAACAGTCAAAATATAAGGTTGGACAACTAACATTGCTAATAATAATTAACATGATTGAGCTCCAAATCAGCATATTAAAATGATCTCTGATTGATCATGTGACACTGAAGACTATTAACTGTCGTTAGAAATTCAGCAGCAGCCAAAAAAAAAAAAAAAAAAAAAAAAAAAAAAAAAATATATATATATATATATATATATATATATATATATATATATATTACAACTATTTGGCATATCACTGTTATATATACTGTCATTTATACTATGCCAGGGGAATGACTTTAGATTTGTAATCAAGGAAAAAAATACCTTCGGTTGTCGTCTTTTTAAAGAACTTCAAGAGTTGCACTTTTGCGTGAAAAATTATGGCCACTTGCTTCAGCTTGCGCGCAGCTTGTTACAGTACTGATTTCTGATTGGCCAATCTCCGTTATATAGTTTGTGAACTATATATATATATATATATATATATATATATATATATATATACAATTACCAAACCCAAACCTTTGAACAGCACATCGGTGTCAGCTATGTTACTATTCATCACATGTGTCCTGTGCCATTTCATCACACATTTATACAAGCTGCTGTTCTCTAAAACAACCCAACAAACAGTCAGCTGTGTTTTAACACCCAACATGAGTTAACCATAACTGAGAACTTGTGAGCCCACCACCAAGCTCTGAAATCAGTGATCTTGATAAAGTGTGACTACAAATGTTAGAACAGTGTTTCTTTTCTAAAGATTTTCCACTGAAAATGCTGTAAAGGTTTTACAGAAGAAGCAGCTTTACAGAAAACAGTGGAAAGTAAAACTACCTAATAAGGTCAAAAGTTAAATTACTGTAGCTTTTTGTGGCTCTTGGTCATCCCCCTTGACTGCTTGACATTGTATGGTATCAACTGTTTCAAAGTTGCTGACACAATCCATGTTATGCCACGATATGAATTTGCTTCCGGAAAGTGACTTAAGTTACGCGCTGCTCCCAGTCATCATTAAGACTAGCAAGGCACATAATTAGCAATTATGAATGAGATAGATAAGTGAGTGCAATGATGGTCTCATTTCTTCATCTATAAGTCTACCCTGGAATTTAATTATTAATACATGAGCTTTAATTGAGCTTCTGTCTAAGCACATGCTCAGAGTAATTAAAATGTGACTGAGATATGCTTTAAAAGTTAATCGGAATATCAGGCCCCAATTTAAAATATTTGAGGAAAAAAGGGGTGGCTGATAACTTGCAGGGAACATTAAATTTGAGGAAGAAATGGGACAGTCATCAGCAAACCTTATGACATACTCACTCACTCATTGTGTCTCCCAGGCAAACATTGCACATTTGCAACATAATGAATCCATTCAGGGTTGTTAAAAGCATTTTTCTATTTCATGGCAGATATTAAAAGGTAAAATGTGTCATATATGCACAACCAGCAGCTCCAAACTGAAATTCAATCTGTGTATTTGAGTGGCCCAACTGGGCTGGACTTAACACTGGCTTGACCAATAGTCTCATATTGATGCTTGACTATCTGTTTTATTTATTTATTTATTTTTTCACCATGAAAGACACAAGAGATAAACTTGTTTGAAAACAGTGATAATTATTTGTTAAAACTATGTTTGATGCTGCTAGGGATGCAGAAATGCCGAAAGGCATCACGGTCATTGTGCTTCAAGTAAAACTGGTATTTCAACACAATAAAAATGCAAAGAAATTTAACTTGACAAAGTGATAAATGAGGGACCTCAGATTAACTAAACAGTTTAACTTGAGTTTATCTGTTTGGCAGC
Organism: Carassius auratus; assembly: GCF_003368295.1. Lineage (NCBI taxonomy): Eukaryota > Metazoa > Chordata > Actinopteri > Cypriniformes > Cyprinidae > Carassius > Carassius auratus. The sequence continues at coordinate 26,330 of NW_020523365.1, forward strand.
AAACCCTTGCAAAAGCAAAAAAAAAAATCTGTACAAATGGGGTAGTAAACTCTTGGTAGCCTATTCAGATAATGCTCTAAGACAAAGAATTATATTAGGGTGCTGCCAAGTTAAATATCCAAAAACACAGTAATACCATGGACTACAGATCATGCAAAGATCAGTAAAGTTACTGTGGATCATACCAGCCCTCAAACCTGTAAGCAATACATATTGATCTAAGAGAAAAATCATAATTCAGTAGTGAGCACACTGCAGGCACTCACAGGAACTGCATGCTGCAGTAAGGTGGGCTGCTTTGAATCGAAAAGGCTACAATACTTTCCTTCGGCCTCAAATTCTATGAACAGAAGCCTAGGCCTGCACAAATGGATGGAGAAAGAAGACCTCCCTTCAGATACACAGAAAGGTCACCTTTGTTCGCATTTACCACATTTCGACAAAAGCATTTCCCAACAGATTGGAAGGAATCAGAGCTGGCTGGATCTCCTTAAAGGGATGCTGTCTTTGTTTCATCTGTTCTCTGAAAATCTCAGAGACACAATCCGCAGATCTGTTCGGTTCAGCTCTCCTGCGGTGCTCTGACCTTTGGCGAAATCAGAGGGAGAGCGAGAGAGACAGAGAAGCAATCTGCTCGTCTGATCAAAGCTCTGGTGGACATTTCTCACATAAAACAGAGAGCGAGAGGATTGCGAGTGTAATTGTAGCAGTATCTGAAATAGATCCAGCAAATCACAGGGAGAGGAGTGCAAATATACATTACCAGTCAAAAGTTTCGACCCACTTGACTCACTTTACACTACTTTGTCAAAAGTTTGGGGTTTGACTGAAAGTTCTGCATTTGACTGAAGCATTATTACAATTTAAAACTTCTTTTGTAATATATTTTAAAATGCTATATGCTGTATTCCTGTGATGGCACAGCTGAATTTCCAGCAGCCATTACTCCAGTCTTAAGCGTCACATGATCCTTCAGAAATCTTAAAAAAAGAAAAATCTTACTGACCCTAAACCTTAAGTTGAGTCAAGTCACCTTTATTTTTTTATAGTGCTTTTAACAATACAGATTATATCAAAGCAACTTTAAGTATTAAATAGGAAAATACCGTGTCAATAATGAAAAATGAAAATATTAAACACTCAGTTTTCATCATTGAATTGAGTGATGTCATCATCCAGATCAGTTCAGTTTAAACAGTATCAGTGACATCAGTCGATGATATCACTGGGTATTAAGTGTCCCCAACTAAGCAAGCCAGTAGCAAGCAACTAAAACTCCATTGGTGAAAAAGTGGAGGAAAAGCCTTGGGAGACCAGGTTCAGTCGGGGGGGCCCAGTTTCCTCTGGCCAGATGAAACCAGCAGCAGAAACTAGATTTGCAAACAAATAAATAGTGCATAAATTAGAATTTCCTTGCAAAATTGACATTTAAATAATTTGAACTAAACAAAACAAGAAACAAAACAACAACAAAAGACGACATACATTAACTGAATAGTGATTAACATTCTAAAATCCAAAATTATTAACATAATTCTGAAATTATAGTCATAAATTATACATTTGAAAACTGTGTTGGCTTAACTGTTGAAATTGTTCAGATCCAGTAAAATCCAAAATACGGTCCCGAGCAAGAAAGTAGAAATCATTCTTACTCCTGTCCTTACATGATTTGCCATTACTACTTTACAAAATTTAGTAAAATAATAATAGTATCCAATTGTTTTACTGGTATGTCTGAGAAAACAACCCCAGTCCATAACATTTACACCAAACAGAGCATATGGGCTGTTTAATTGCGCTCGTGTTACGTTTCTAAAATTAGCTCATTAGAGTTAACTCTTCTGCTAATTCATTGTTAAAATCTTTAATCACTCATCATAATTGACTGAAGGGGCTTAATTAAAAACGTTGTTAATAGAGTGTCACATGTATCCTATTACAAATGACAAATGCTTGACACTCACCTCCTTCGCCATTTAAGCATCTCAACTTGTGATGTGAGTGACAACACATAAATAGAAAATAATTCATAAATACCTGAATGGGATGTTACGAGGCAATTAGAGAGAAAAAAAAAAATGAAAGTGAATCATCATCTGAAGAGGCATCATCTTCAGAGCTCAGTTTACCCGTAAAAATCTTAAAAGACAGAGTGATGGGCATTCTTGTTTATTCAGAAACAAAAAACACACATCTCCTCTGGTTTTTTAAGTTCGCTGTCATAGAAGGTTCAGCAGTGTGACAATATTATTAGATGTTTCTACTGTTCATTCTTACATAGGACACATTTATGTGACAACTGGCAACAATGCCCCAGAGAGAAAATTGTAACATTGCTATATTCAAAGACAAGAACAATTTCAAAAGTGAAAGTGTAAAATGAGATTTAAATACTGAACTGTGTCACAGTTGGATGAAAACAACAACAACTACAACTAAAACATGATATTGAAATATAACATAACATTACATAGCTGGCTAAACAGTGTGGGAGTTTAATGTTCTCGGGAAGGATGGGCACAAGATAAAATGACAGGTTTGTTGACCGTCGTCTTTGAAATAAAGCAGATATGGAAGCATGTTTCCCTAAGGACCCTGTCTGAGCAGTAGCTGTGACCTTCAAGCATCCGCCTTTTAGATTTGGGATTCAGCGATGACCCAGCACACAACCAGTCTCTCTGTAAGCAGGGGCTGACATTTAGTGCTTTTATCTCCACAATGCAGTGCATCTCGGAAAATATCAGCAAGCAATTATGTCACTGGCTGGGAAAAATGAATGTTGTCAAAGGCAAAGTAGGTATTAATACATATCATGATAATACTACACATATGCTCCCATTTTGAACCAAACTATTTTGACTCGGCCCTAAATAAGGCAAGAAGTTTGTAAATTCACATATTTTCAGAAAATATTCTAGGTTAAGTATGAGTCGAGGATAGCCAACAGCATTTGTTGTATAATGTTGATTGGGATTTTTAACTCCTTTTCAAAAATATGGGTAACATCGAGGCGCTGAATGGATTGAATCAGTAAACATGAACAAATTTACCATTTCAAAAGAACAGTCACAAGATTGAAACAATACTGTATGTACACTGCATGATTTTACTGTGAAAAAAATCTTAACCATTTCTTCAAAAAGTAATTTCTTTCAATAAGGTAAACTTCATCGTCTGACAGCATAATCCCTAAAATGATGAAGATGACAAGAAAAACTTTACAGCTCAAACAATACAGAATCAATTCTGTATTAATAAATAATGTACTGTAAGTGCTTTCAATATAAATGTAAACTTCACATTTCTGCTTTTAAACTATACAAAAATTTGACACATTCACATCCAGTAAATTTCTTGTTCAAAGAAAAGAAACAAAAAAGTCAACATTATTTTTCTGTGATCAACATTATGCCACAAATGTTGGCAATTGATCTTAACCTGTATTGTACCCGGAATATTCCTGTCAAATAATAATTTAATAATAATAATAATAATAAATGTCAAGGTATAAATATAATGCCTGTTTCTTCACTTAGTTTGTCTTACAACAAAATTAAAACAATAATTACTCATCTGACTCATCATTACTAACCTGTCATCTTCTTACACAACATAAAATGTACAATCACAGTATCTTCAAAAAAAGAATATCAAACAGATATTCTCATTATTGATTCTATTTATGATATGAGCTGTTTTTTTATAGAATGAAAAAAATAAAATGAAATTCAGATTTAACAAGAGACAGGCACTATTTCCATTTCGTAAAAACAAGGCGTATGGCATCCTACTGCATTCGCAGTTCTACCCTTGCCTACACCATTACACAGGCCACATTTCCCATTCTAATGAGCATGGTCTGCAAAATAACTAAAAATAAGCCCAGCATTAGCAGTAGATGGTTCACAATGTGGGGTTTTAACCTTCCTAAGAGATGTGCCAGTCACGTCTGCCTGTCAGTTCTATCCATTTTCCATGACAGCTGTGGAGATCTGCTTAGGGATTCCACGAGCATGCACATCTCCCAATCAAAGGAAGGGCCAGAATGATGGAGTGGATGTGCGCAATCAATACCACCCCCAGTCTCAGTGCTCACAATTCATTACAAATGAAATAAATGATCCTCTCTCTCTCTTTACATGGAAATAAATGAGTGTTAAAAGGGGAATGTTAAGCCAGGTGTGAGTGTTACTGAAGGTTTTCCTCCCACAAGAACACTGGATTAAGCCTTCTGTCTTATTGCGGTGGTGCTCTCCATGGATCTTCCCTCAAATGGCCACAAATTGAAGGATATTTGCACACTGTCCACGCTTGTTTATATTACGCTAATGTGGACATTAGACGTGGCTCAAGGAGACCTGCTGAACAAGCAACTCGGGAGGCTTTCATTACACTCAAAATGAGAAATCACATAGGAAATCTTTAATATCTCAATTGTTAATCCTAAACTGAAGTGAGATTACATGGAGAGCAAACAGAGCAATATAATTCTTATTCCAACAGAAGTAATAATACCCATTTTGCATTTTAAACTGACTTCCAGCAGAGTCAATTTGAAGTAAATCTTTAGTAGGATGATTCCCCTGAAAAGTGTAAACACTATGGCGCTTGCGACACATTACTGTGATTGTTTGAGCAATCGAGCCAGTAAAAAAAAAAAAAAAAAAGATGGCCGAAGTTTGGGGGCAGGACTATCTGTTCAGGACTTAGCTGAACATTGGCAGACACCACTAGATGGATGAGGGTCAAGTGCAACAGCTATTTCCATAGGCTACAAATGAACTCGACACATGAACACTTATAAACTGGTTCATGAACATTAGGATAGCTAGATAGAAAAAAATATTTTTGCATTCTCTCTTCTATCAGAAAGTGATTTTATACTGCTGTGTTTCATGCACTCCACGTGTTTTGAGATCCCCACTGACCATGCACTGCTGGAGTGTAGCTATGACTGGATAAAGATCAATTGAAGGGCGTTCCTTCTAACGAATAATGTACAACAGCGAAGAGGCAATGGCTGAATTTAATGCCCCTTTTGGTTCTTCCTACCAATCACGTTCCAATCTGAACACACACACACACACACACACACACACACACACACACACACACACACACACACACACACACACAGACAGATAGACAGACAGATAGACAGATAGATAGATAGATAGACAGATTAGACAATGTTAAAATGTCACATTTTTATTATCTGAAATGTGCTTAAACTTGGTCTTGTTCTTTTTTCCATGTCACATTTTAGTAATCAACTTAAATATAATTTAATATCATCATAATAATAATAATATAATCAAAACTTGGCAAAATCTTTCATTGGAAATGTCTCTAGGTTCCATATTATGTTGGAACATAATTTTGTAAACATATGGCTTTGATTTTATAGCAATTTGTAAAGCATTTATTTTCTATAAGATACATATGTAGAACAAAATGTTTCCTTTACAGTAAATGCAAACCTCTGTCATTTTGCACACTTTTTACATTTTGTTTTGAAAGCTAATCTTATTGTTTTCTTTAAAAAGAGACCAACCTTAGATCTGAATTACAAAGCATTCATGAGTTACAGCTATTTGAGTTCACTGCATCATTTTCACGTCTATGTTTTAAATTACAAATTTACCGAAGTGGGACAAGATCTACTAAAAAAGAGCTTTTTAAATGAACTACAATTGTAGACCTATGCAATAAGTTATGCTGTATTTTGTCTTTACTTTCATGAGTAATACCAATTGACCGAGTCATAAGTGGCATAAAGCTTTTCAGCAAATCTTGGAAATAGCTGTGAACTTCCCTCAGGACACTTTGTGGGAATGCAGCACAGAAATAACAACAATAACAAGTGGATTGTGCTCTTTTGCACCTTCCTTGTCTCACATACAGCTTCAGAATTTAATCTGGGCAGTGTTAAAAAAAAAAAAAAAGGTACAGCATTCGCATCTCAGCCTGCTACAGATTGCTTTTCCTCCAGGATACATCTAAGATTAAAGCTGGAGTGAGGATTGGTGTTATTCACCGTATGCCCTATGAGATGTTCAGCAGTGTCAGGCTAGTCCAGATTTTCAGTAGTGAGCATTTTCTCCCATTTTATGGGTACATGCTCCTCTATAAATGTCATGGAAAATTCTCAAGAATTCTATACAGAAAGACTCAACTGGTTACGTAAAGTTTGCAGTGCATTGCATCAAGTTTGTTACAACCAATTTTCAGAGTTTGTGTCCAGATCTGTCTGAAAGTAAGCCAACAATGCCTTAGGGGACTTCTTTTCCAGTGTATGCAACTTATCATCTGTAATGTCTTTTGATACTTTCCATCAATCTGTTGTCCCTGAAACAGCACTATTGAATCAAGACAAAGGGATTGAAATGTGAATGCAAATGATTTTGCGAGGTGATGGCACAAGGAGTCATCTTTTTACATTTCTGATTTCATGCAGAGTATTTCTAGGTGGTCTCTGCACACTAGGATGGAACAACTGGCACTTGAAAGCCCACCCGATGTGCATTTGATACAGTCACGGCTGAAATTCTTCCTGCTAATGGAAGCGTTTTGATCCAACGGAAATGTTAATCATCTACAAAAGTGGTCCACTCACTGAAATGTCATTGCCACCCTCTTCATTGCTTTCCTATAATTAAGAACCTGTTATGAACTTCTTTTTGCCTTTTTTGTTTGGAACACTGTGAGCTATTTTGAAAGATGTGTTTTTTTAAAGAAATGAATGTTTCATGATTTGGACCCCCGAGTAGCTGTCCACAGCTTGCTTTCTCTGAATGATACCTCTCACTTAATTCCTCCTCCCTTCCACCACACAGACATAGAGCATGTATGGGACAGACATCATTAAAACTCCAGGCAGTTCCAAATGCTCCAACAGGTGGTCCACTCAGCATTAGAAAACTGTACATTTAGCCTTACACATTGCAATTATAATGTAGACATGAACTTCAGGCAGTGCACCATGTTGAGGGGAAAATATTAATGTTTTAATCCACATATAGGGTTCACCTGTCAAATTCAGTAATAATAATAATAATTAAACTAACAGCTGATGTATGTGCGCTAGTCATTAATGCTCATATATAACTTATTACTTGCACTGTTGTTACAGAAATAAATACATTTCTAGCAATATTTCATATCCTTTATATGAATATGAATAAACCCAATAAACCTTTTTTCCAAAAAAAAAAAAAAAAAAAAAAAAAAAAAAAAAAATATATATATATATATATATATATATATATATATATATATATATATATATATATATATATATACATATTTAGCAGTATTATAGGATGGCATATTGTTTTTTATATATTTTAAATTGTATGTCTGCATATTTCATGCACCTGATCAATTGCTAATATACAGTATCTTGAACTACCAAAATCTACTTTTTTACCTTAAAATGTAGCCAAATGATAACTTCATAATAATTCAGGTGGTAAAACAGAAATTAATATGTTGACTTATTAAAGGAGTCATCATATTATGCCCTTATACAAAGCACTGATTTGATTTTTGGGCTGTACTAGAATATGTTTTCATGCTTGATTGTTCCAAAAACTCATTATTTTTCACATATTTTACATTATTGCATCACCTTTATTCCCAGCCTTTCTCAAATTACTTATTTAGTTGCTGTTTCAATAAAACCCATCTTTCCAAAATACAAAATGTGGTCTTATTAATTAACTGGCCCAGTGTTTTGTGATTGGTGAACCGCTTAGATTGTGTTCCCGAAATGACACGCCCATTAACCGCGAGTTTTATCTGCACAGCTGTAAGAATTAACAATTCCATTCATTTTGCCATACCATTTCAAGCCTGATTCAGACCCAGAGAATGCTTATGAACAAGAAGATCATGCAGAACCTTCACAAGGACAAATTTATCAGGATGTTTTAAAATGTTAGTTTCTTTACAGTCTATGGCCTGTGGTATAGCTACAGGCGTTGCCTCTTTTTTTGCATATTCCTTGGGTGGGGATTATTAAAATGGTTCTAATGTGTTTTGTTGCACCGAATCACAATTAGTGTTATCCTAGAGAGCAAACAGTTTCGGCCCAGAACCAGCCCACATCTGGCCCGAGTAAAATCCATGCGGGCCAAATGTGGGCCAGATCTGGGCCAAAACTGCTTGCTGTCTGGGATTGTATTATAGTTATCTAGTTAACTTCTTTTTACTATAGCATTTTTTTTGTCTTTTCTGTAAAAAACAAAACAAAATGACAAACATTTTTATAATATACACTAGAGCAAAAGATGAATGGTATGTGGAGGAGAAATGCATTGAGAATGGCTGACACCTTATCTGCGCACGAGTTAGTGATGATGAAGGCATCTCGAGCTATTTTGTATGCTCAGTCCTTTGTGCTGATATATATGCTACAGGCTTCTTTCATGTCGAATGTGCTCAGTAGCTGATAGCCTTGAATTAATGTGGAGGGAGGGAGTCATGACCACCAGATCAGGCCTTGTGCAGCTAACACCATCATATCACATGGCGAGTGATCTCTCTTCTTCACCAAGCTTTTGCATTCTTCGAAATATGACCCCTAGATATGTTTCCTTTCTTAAGGTACTGTGACAAGCCTGATTAACCAGAGATTACAACGGTTGTTGTAATCATTCTCTGCCATATCGTTGATAATATTTTACCATGATTTATATTGCACGCCGCAAATATATTCATGGCAGGTAACCCAGCAGCAGTTTCATGTCTTGCCAAACAAGCAGACTGCTTTATCAACAGGAAGAGAGATGGGCACGACAAATGTTAAAAAAATTGTTGAAGGTTTTACAGTTACAGAACCTTGTTAAACCAAAACATATTGATTAGGAAAGGGTTATATTTACAAACTTAAAAAAAATGTATTAAATATTAAAAAAGCAATCTGTTTGAATAGGAAACATCTTCCCTGAACTCCAATATAAAATAGAGGAGGAAGCTATTATTCCCTAGCTACTACAAAGTACAGTATTATTTGAAAGGCCAATTAAAGAATGCAGCACTTTTTTGTTTTATTGTTTATTCAATGGTACAAGTTATTTTCTTTTCCTGAGGATAAAAACACCCCTTTTAAAACTTTAATCAATAAGTGATGTGTTTATGGACTGATGAAACGAGACTCCATTGAGCTAGTTAAGGATTTTAATCATGTCAAAGAAATTGTGTTTTTGTTGCTGGCTAATCAAAAAGGCTTTTCCCCCATCTTTGAATCACACGACCGTCTATTGCAGAGCTTCACAAGTCAGTCTCAGTTTGATGCCAGATGCAAGCAGATGGAGACACAGCTGGCAGCTCTTGTCTTTCTACTCTCTACCGCAGTTCCAAGCGATGTACTCTGCTGGACACCTCCCAGTCCTCAACTCCAATGAACAAGTGAGTAGCAAAAAACATACTTGGGTATGCTGAAGCACTCCACGCAACAGGAGACAGACAAGTGCAATACACTGGTCCAATAATCAGCACTTATCCAGAGAAGTAACATGATACCTAGAGAGAGTGCTTTTGGTCTTCTTGCTTTTGATGTTAGAATACGTTCTCTTATAGACAATTATAAGTAAGCTATTGGTTGATTTACTGATTTAAAAAATAATAATAATACAAATAAATAAAATTATATAAAAATGATACAAATACTGTAAACGGCCCTTTCACTAGGTTACATTGATACTCCAGTAGTGTAGGTGGAGACAAGTAACTGTCTTTATGAGTGAATCATAATCATAATATTATTCATTGAAAATACATACAATACATTCAAATCATTGATTTATTCAAAATCTAAACAGTGATATTTTTTTTTGATTGGAGAGGGACAAAGTTTCAAAGGTTGACAGTCTTCATTTGGAATTATTTTCATCTGTGGAAAAACGTTTTAAGTATTGTGTATAAAAAGTTGGTCCCTATTTTTGTTTTACCGAACTATTGTATAACAGCGGTATCACTTTTCCAATCATGCTGTTGGCATGAGGAATTGTGCCTATGGCTGAATCACAGCTTGTGTGATATTGCTTAAAGGGGGGGTGAAATGCTCGTTTTCACTCAATATCCTGTTAATCTTGAGTACCTATAGAGTAGTACTGCATCCTTCATAACTCCAAAAAGTCTTTAGTTTTATTATATTCATAAGAGAAAGATAGTCTGTACCGATTTTTCCCGGAAAAACACGACCGGTTGGAGGCGTGACGTGTGGGCGGAGCTAAAGAATCACGAGCGCCAGTAGTCTTTTGTGTTGATAGCGTTTGGAAGTTGTGACATTACCGTGAGGAAAAAAAAAACATCATCCAAAACAAACCATGGCTTACAGTCAGATTCAGCCGTTTATTTATGATCCAGAATCAGATCCCGAGGCTGGAACTGAACGAGAGCAGCAGCAGCAACGACTCGCTCCGAGCGGGGCTCGAACCCGGATCTCCGGCATGGGAGGGGACGCACTAACAAGGAGGCAGAGATATTTTAAGCAGTTTTACTCACCGCCTGCGGTTCCAACACACGATCGTGACCCTTTTTTGTTGGGATTGCATCATCCTTAAGAAAGAAACGATACGCAAATCCGTCGTCAAACTGGGCCTTGTTTGTAAAACAAGCATCTTCGAAATGCAGGGAACAAACACAAACACTTGCACAACTCTGTTGATGCTCTGTAAAAATAAACTCCATCCACTGGTCCCTTAATGCTGTTTTTTTTTTTGGTAATCTGTGCAGGGTTGTCTTGCCCTGGCAACCAAAAACACACTTCTTTTGTGACTTTTCGCGACGCTCTCGCTCTGATCAATGAAATGACTGTGCTAAGCCTCGCTGTACGGGAGCGTGCGCTCTTCCGGGAGAAGTGCCTTAAGGACCCATATAAGGAAATTCCGCTCCATCTAACGTCACACAGAGCCATACTCGTAAAAAACTTTCCGAAACTTGTGACAAACCGGAATGAGTATTTTGGGAACAAAAATACTCCTTCAAACGTAAAACTTAATTTTTGAAACTTTGTCCATTTTTAGCATGGGAATCCAACTCTTTAACAGTGTAAAAAACTCAGTATGCATGAAATAGCATTTCACCCCCCCTTTAACCATTACTCAGCAGCTCATAAGAAAACCTATTGATAAGACTTTGATAAGACCTATTGATTTTGAGATTGTGTTGAATTACAAATGGCCAAAGACATCCATCAAGCTCATGTTTACATAGAAAAACAATGGAAACGCATTGCAGTGAAATGTAAATATGCATTTGGTATGAACAATTCCTTTATTTTACTTGATTCAATTGTCATCAATTAGCATCTACTTATGGCATGTGTTACCAAATAATGACTTAATAATGTTGAATTATTTAGCTTTTTCTTAAAGGGGTCATATGATGCGATATAAATATGGCCTTTCTCTTCAGAGTGTTACAAGCTCTTGGTGCATAAAGACATAAAGAAAATCTGCAAAGTTGCAAAGTTAAGAGTCAACCACTCCCTCCTTAAACGGTTTGTTCTAACACAACCCCACATGTCTACGTTACAATATGGGAAGATTTTAATAACGCCATCCAAATGTTCACACAAAGAAAGAAGGCTAACTTTTATTCACGCTGTTTCTGCTGCCGCCATGTCCTGGAGACGTTCTGTGTTTCCTTGTGAAAGAAAGAAGAAGACACAACTAGAAATCAGTGGTGTTGTTGTATTTACAACACTGTTCTAGAACATTTCAGTCCAAATATTTATGTGTGTACAATGCATTTTATGGATGATAAGTACGGTTTCCTGAATCAGTAGACTACAATGCGTCTGTGGCACAAAGGGTTTTTATATAAAGTGAGGCAGTTCTAACTTTGCAAGGACAGTCTGTCTCTCCTGACTCACAGTCTGTTAGTTTGTTTTTCTTTTTTAATCATTTGCCACTGATGAATCAAATGTGAGTTTTGAGCAGTGTAGAGTAGCACTTGTTGTTTCTCTGATTACAAATACAGACATGGTTTTATGTTTACGCAGCATGCAACACAATGTGTAAAAAGACAGTGTAAGTCATTATAATCATTAATTATGTCCCCACTGGATGCTACAAATGCATTGTTTGTAATGGGTTTTATTGGTTTTGTCTTGTGCTGGAAAAAGGAATTCTGTCAGAACATTGGCACTATATATGGTGCCGTTGGTAAGATTTCCATCACATTTCCAATCACAACACACTTGATAGCTGGCCAATCAGTGTATAGCTCGCTTTTTTAGAGCAATGAGCTTTGTAAAAATCTAAGTGTTTCAGAAGGTGTGGCATAGACGAGCAACAATAATGTACATTATATGGAAAATAATGTGTTTTTGAACCTTAAACCACATAAACACATTGCATTACACCAAATAATGTTCTTTTTAGCAATGTCATATGATCCCTTAAAAAAATAATAATGACCAACTTCTGATAGATTGCAATGGCTGAATCTACATTATAAATACAAATTAGCTGAAGCTCATCTGATTTCATGGTGTGAGCAGCCAAATATGTTAACCTAAGCCAGTTTATGCTGGGCATGCCTTGCACATTCATCACTACAAACTCCATCAAACCCAAATCCATCTATGCATAAACTTGCATACCTGCCACTGCAGTCTGTTAGACAATGTTTTAAGTTAATCTCACATTAAGACTACAAAATAATTAGTGAAGGGAGAATATGCTAATCAAAAGGTAGGAAGTAGTTACTCCTGCACTGGATCCAATACAATTCAGTCTCAGTAGCCAAAAACAAAGTAATCAGGGTGAGCCACCTTTTTATCCACTGCAGAGGGAGTCGATGCATTTGGCTCATACACAAAAGCTTTAATTGGCTGTACACCTCCCACACACTCCAAACGCCTAGCAGCATGCAGACAAAATGGCTATTTATACTGAGTGCTTGGCATTGTCCACAGGTGCAGTCTGGGAGGGTTCAAAACCTCTTGTGTGGGGTTCACTTTTTTGAAAGCGACACTAACAATCCAGTCATTACTCACCTGCTGCATGCTGAGGTTCAGCTTTAGCTAGCTTTATACAAACATGGTGAACTTTAGGAGGACACGATGTCTATTGTGAGTGACCATACAGGCAGCACTGACTGTGCTATTAACACACCTTGCAACCTTCCATAATTCATGGGTTTGTACACCACTACAATAGAAATGGAAAAAAATAGCCTTGGGATGTTTTTCTTGTGTTTTTCTGCTGCACCTAACGCTTGACTTGTTGATTTGTTTCACATCCTCCTTGAGTCAGATTCATAAGTGTACTTTTTACACATGCTAACTCATTTAGCTCATCTATTATACCCTTTCCTGATTATGCCACAAGAAAAATTACCATGGGCTGACAGCTATAGTCACAGACTCTGCCTGTAAATACATTTACATGCAATGTTATAATTTAACTACTGCATTTCTTTTTCCAAGTATACATGACACAATTTTATTTTTTATATTTGAAGGATTGAATTCACAGTGCACATTACCTTTGTCTTTTACATACATTGACATTCAGTATGAAGCCTACATGCTGGATGAAGCCAAGCTACAGTCACACTATCTGAATCTGGCTGGTGTGATCAGACAAACAGGTTTACTTTTAGAGGCCATAAGGAGCATACCAAGCCAACTTACTATGTGCAGGGAAAGCCAACGTTGTTGTTGCCTCGTGTTGGTAGCATCTGGACCAAAAAGTTGCACTTGAACAATCAATACAATACATTTGTCATTCAGAAGGAGAAACTGAAACAAGGGTATACGAAAACGTTAACAAAGCAGCGCTTCATTACCATTTTGAACATCAGTCATGTTAATAACTTTCTTCATTTGAAGGCGCTCGTGTTGTTAAAAAAATATTCGCAAAATGGAATGCTTGGGTAAAATCATGTAAAATTAGAACAGCCTTATGTCTTTAGCCTCTTTCACAAATATAGACTTTCTGGAAAAATTACGGGTAAATTACCATGACGAGGACATGTGTGAACAGGCCCTTTTTTAAAATACCAGTAAATTGGTTCTGGTGATTTTCCAGTATGAGAAGTTGTAACACTACCAAAAAACTGTTAGAATTCTGCTGTGTGTGAACACAGAATGAAAATGACTATGAATATAACCGTTATGAAAAGTATGTCTACTCCAGGCCAATCCAAAACTGAAGAAATTCGGCCAATCATAATATTATGACATCAGGGATGCATTTATTTTGCGCTGTGAATTTCGGTTTGAAGTCATCTAATATGATGCTGCACGGATGTGAATGTTTGACACCAAAATTAAAACATCAACAAAAACACTGGTCGTGTTTACCCCTCCATATTTACAAACACAATTCCGGACGCCACATCCATTTAGAGGCTATTTCCATTTAATGATGTTGCGGAATTGAAGAGGACCTTTCCAAAATACTGGTAAATTAATTCTGGCAATTTATCAGCATGAGAAGATGTAACATTAACCCCTTTCACACAGCAATACCAGTAAATTGGCGTAAAATTTACGGAGTGACTTTACAGGTAAATACAAAAATGTGCTGTTCACCCAGGCAACGACATTCTGTCTTTTCACCAGCAAAGCACTATTCTTGGTGTATCTTAGCCTTAAAAAAAGACAAAGCTAGTCTTTTTGCTCCATGTAGTGGCATAAGATGGCCTTTTTGAGTATTTTTACATTTTGTGCTATAATAACTTAATTTGCAACGTTTACAATTTAAACTTATATGCACATTGTTCTTAAAAGGGGCACCTTCCCTAATCTCCTCTTGTTTTCAGACTCTTCTTTCCTCTGAATTATGTGACCAAAGTCTGATGCTTTGTTTACTTGAACAATCCTTTTGCCCATCAGGATGCCTGTTCTGATCCACTGACTGTCTCCTGTCACACTCTCCCTTGGAGGCAACTGGCTTAGTGTTTACTGTGACCTTATCTCTAACTCTATCCGTGGGGATGCCTTCGCCTTCCGCTAGTGACACAGCGCCAGCTAATCTAAAGAGGTAAATGCTGTGCTGAATTTTCACCGTGCTGGGTGTAATACTCTCCCAGTAGAGGAACATAAATGTCCTATTCCTAAGGTGGCCTTCTACTGGATGCAGTTGGGAATAAATCCCATATTAATTTTTTTCTTTTTGTGTACCTCCACAGAAACTTTCTGTTTCACAAAAGGTTCTATATGGCAAAATAAATTCTTCAGATTATAGAAAGGTAAGAAGAGATGCTTCTTAAAAAAACAACAACAAAAAAAAAAACCTTTGACTGAATGGTTCTTTGTGAAAACAAAAAATGGTTATTCTATGGCATAGCTGTAAAGAGCCTTTGAAAGAACCTTTATTTTTTAGAGTGCACCCCCTAAAATCAGCAATGAAAAGCCATATCTGCAGACTCTGTTGGCATCTGCCCATGTGCTTGGCAGCACAAACAAGCATCCTTATTACAAAATCAAGACAATCTGTACATAGAAGTTAATTTTTCATTTCACCCTGATATTCTAACTGAAAATTAAACATCTGAAATGGGCAAAATCCCACCTGCATGCTCTTGTAGCAGCCACATAACATACAGTTGTGTAGAGAGGAGACAAATTATTCTCTTTTTTCCTCCCTCAAAAGGAGAGTAAACTGCAGCGCTTCCATAATAATGAGACCAATTACACTTCTATATCGTGTTTTGCGCCTCCATTCCCAGTCGATTTCTTTGACAGTCCTCTTTGAAGTTTTTGCTGTTCTGTTTCCAGAGCCATTCTGTTATTTGTCCTTGACTTCACGGAGGTATGTACCTGATAAAAAACATACCCAGGGGATGGAACATGGTAAGGAAAAAATCTGCAATCCTTTGAAGGCACAGTGAGTCAAACGTATTGGAGGCAACCCAAAATAAAATTACACTCTTTTTTTTTCTTCTTCTTCTTGCTATAATGTAGAAACTGGGAATGACAATGCATTAAAAGGAGATCAAAACCCCTGGGTTGCCCTTTGAATATCAGTCAATTTCAATGTATTGCAGCAACCTCACTCTAATGCCTCAATTCCAATGTGAAAGATCATATTGAAATTTACAATGTCTTCAGAGTGTAAAAAAAAAAAAAAAAAAAAACACCCCTTCCAGCACAATTATTTCATTCTTTTATTGGTTTTAACTATTCTCAAGGTGCGATCACTGTCACAAAATTACAGCAGATCTATTGCTGCATTCATTTACCTCAGAAGTCTGAGCTGAAAAAAAAAAAAAAATCATCCATTTCCACAGATATAGGTTTGATAGTACTGTCTGCACCACTGAGTTTATGGACACACAGGCAAGAAGTGTTAATAAATAATATATTACTACTGTTAATGCTCTGAACAGCCATTTTTGGATTCTGAAGTCAGGGTTGCTACAGTTTTATTGAGTTTCCGGGTCAAAACTCAGACTTGAGGGTGTGTTCCAGTTCCAGGCAACACTGTAGGCTTACATCAGATCAAAATCAAAACTACTCTTTCAAGCTACTTTGGCTCTGTTCAGGCAGGTAAATTGGAATTTTATTTTTTTTATTTTTTATTTTTTTTATTGTCGACACTATTAATTGGAATTTGGAATTGGAATCAGATTTGTGAGTCTAGACATAACCAACTTATCTAGAGGAGTCTGTTGATGTTAAGTGATGGTCACAGCCGGCTTCAGCTTTATTTGAATACTGTATAAATACTTTATTACACCATTAAATACACCATTTCCTTCACCGGTTTTAATGTTAAAATTGAGTGTGGCACTAAGAGTGATGCAAAAGGAAAAACTGAAATCCAATATGAGCAGGCAGAGCATCCAGACTGAGATTCATCTGTTAAATTCTGATAGGATTACAAGTGCAACTGGTGCTATTTGCACCTTAGTTTTTGATTGCACTGCAAATGACCTCAGCATTAATATTACTGTATATTGTTGCAGTGTTAGTCTTTTCACTTGGCCAGTTGTTTTGTAAATCTTTTTCTTTGATTGGAATCTTTAAAGAGATAGTTAATCCAAATATGTAAATTCTGTCATTAACTACTCAGCCTCATGTCATTCCAAACCTGTAAGAACTTTATTCATCTTCGGAACACAAATTTAGGTATTTTTGATGAAATCAGAGATCTTTCTGACCCTGATTAGACATAAAGGGAACTACTATGTTCAAGATCCAGACACATAGTAAGGACATTGTTAAAATAATCCACGTGACATCCAGTGGTACAACTGTAATTTTATGTAGCTACGAGAATAGTTTTTGTGTGCAAAGAAAACAAAAAATAACGAATTAATTCAACAGTTACTTAAACAAAGAACAAAGATCTTATGGGTTTGAAATGACATGAGGTGATTAACAGAATTGTGAAAAAGTTTTATTTTGTAAGTGAAACCATACATTAATTTAAACTCCAATCTATATTTTATGTCCACGTCCATTCATTTATTTGTTGAGTATAAACTGTGCACATGCCTCCCTTTTGGTAGATTTGTGAGCATTGTCTCCACTGCTGTTCCTTATATGTCACCAAAATATCATCAACTTCCCCATGCATGCCCCCATGACATCTCTGGCAGACAGCAATATGTCAACTTCCTCCATCACTCTTGTGTCATCAATCATCCCGCTGACGCAATCAAGCCAAGCCAGGGAAAATTGTTTTCAGAGGGAGCATTGTCGTAAGTTGGCCTGACTATGAAAAACCAACATGTCAGCCATAGAACTGAGAAAACACTGATTTTTTTATATAAATCATTGTAAGTGCTGTTGTTGACTGCAAATGTGACCACACAATTATGTTGCAATTATGTTCTCAGACATTACATATTAAGCCTTTAATATTGCTGTTCCGTTTGGACAGGTAGTCAGTTTTAAAAAACCCTGATAAATGTCTAAATACATTTGAATCTCTGTAGGACTGATTTAGTGCGTTCTTATGGGGCTGGGGTTGGACAGAACAGTCAAAGTGCTGGGTCACAGTAGACTGACATTATATTCTCATCCTCTTTGTCTCCTCCTCGCCTGTCAGCCTCCCCACTGTGGTAGACAGGCAGGAGAGTAATCCCTCTGACTCAACCTACCCTGACATTCACAAAGCACCTGCGTCTGGATATAGACAAACAGCAGGATGCCAGTGCCTCCATATCAAAGCATTTGAGATGAGCTGAGTTTTACTCCCAGCTTAAGCTCACTACTCTGTATTGGCCCTCCTGAGGTGCCAACATGATTCATTACAACCATGCATTAAAACACTATTTGGACAAACAAGCTGCTTTCTCACCCCCTGCTGTTTTAGAGTGAGAAAAGTGAATTGCTAAGCCTAATTTTAAGAAAATAACTAATAAAGAGGGCAATAGACTGTGAGTTGTCGTTTTACAGATTGGACATTTTAAACTGTTTAAAATCTCATGATTTTGTTGAGATCAATAAATGCCTCTTTATATTATGGTTGTAAAACATCTTGTGATCTTTGTGGCTTGTCATGATAGAAATGATGCTATTTAACAGCATAGCCATGGCAAATCAATCAAAATGGAAGTATGGCTAAAATGATCAGCAAAGGGAACCTTTCATTTATTCGTGATGTTATGGGGCGTCACTTTGTGTCTTGACAGACATGCCTATCTTTAATGAACTAAAATAAATGATTAATGATTAATAAATTATTATATATATTACAATAACAGGAGAAAATCCGATAGTATCTGCATATGTAAGGTCACTCTCTTTAACTTTAACTCTACTTAACTCACTCTAACTTTAACAGATGAAACCAGACTAGCCGACGATCTGACAGGATTCGCGTCGTTTGAGTGATTTTACATCTATAGAGAAACCTAACATGCAACATGCATAGTAAAGAGAAACTCAGCTGTGTCTATCTAGTCAAGAAGATGCATACAGTACAGAATATACTGTATATATATCAGTATGCAGCAGGCAACTATTTTTCAGCTTAATTATTAATCCAACCACAATAAATCACAACAATGTATATACAACTACAAATGATTAAGCATATAAATCGTCAGTTTATTGTTTTACACACATGCACACAGACATTATTTCATACACGACAGTGGTGAGATAACTAAGAAATCTATAGACGCACCTATAACAACAAAAGACAACACTTTATTTAACCTTTTCTGATAAGTATGCGAAAATGCAAACGCAAGCATTTGTGACGATCGTTTCTGTCAAGTCCATTTGTTTTATCGCATTTAACCACAGCTGCCATCAGTTTTTGTCTGGCAGTGGCAGCAGGTATGAAATAAAATTTCTAATTGGAGCCTCTAGTACATCAATTTTGGCACAACAAGATGATATTTTAAAGCTCCTTATGTAGCCAAATCTGTGCTGGTTTGAAGTAGCAGCCTCCAGTTTCCCCTTTTTCCCTCCAGCTAGCACTATGACATAATTGTGACGTCGACCCTAAAAGGGTCTATATGGAGATAACTCCAGCTATTTCATGTTTTGTATCACTGTCTGTGGTATATCTCAACCAGATTCACTATAATTAAAAAAATTAAATAATACGTTTTTGTGTCACAATGTTTTTGGAGAATGTACTTGTTCAGAATTTGGGCTGTTTGTTAATAAAGATTACGTCTATTTGAAAATTTTCTTCAGTGTTTTCAGAGATGTGAGCTCTAGGGCGTCAGTGGCCATTCAGAGCTCATGGACCCACTGAGAGCGCCTCATCCGGGCCAGATCTTCCGGAATTTGCTACTGGCACTGATGTCTCTATAGAGGTTAAACATGAGACATTATTTGTTTTGGGTAAATCTAATGGGCAGTCTATGGTGTCATTAATCTAATATTTGTTCCAGTGCAAAAGTGGCTGAGGGCAAAATCTCATCATGTTATATATTATGTACTGTAACTTTAATGCTGTATGTCAGTGTTGCCTTTGTACTTTTGAATGAATTGCCTAGCAACTGTTGTGTATTCATTTATTTGAACTTTTTTTTATGATGCTACTTATATGATATTGTTCAATATTTATAAAAACTGGATAAATATAAAAAAAACATCCGACCAAATTGACCAGTAAAGTATTGAAAGCTCGAAACTAAGCAAGACTTTAATACATTCTGTCTTTCATCATGCCTGCATTAAGGATTATACACCTCATTTGACTAAGGCGTTGATTTTATAACCTTCATCTAGATCTCATTAGACATGCCTGTTTGACCTAAAAACTGCCAGTGGTCATTTACATGTCTATGAATAGAATAATGTAAAAGGTTCTGATATAAGCATATTGTATCATATGGAAAAAAAGATGCAAGTGATGATTTTATGTGGCCTCAACTGACTGAGCAGTATCTGATACATTTCTGTGAATAATCTTATTGAGTAAATTGACAGTATGTGCTGCGAAAAAATGCTATTCCATCTGGATACAGGGTACAAAAACAGGGGAGAAGCCAAGACAGAAACATAGAAAGTGAGAAAAACACTCTAGTATGCATAGCACAATTTTGTGATGTCACACAACTGACTTTTCACTAAGCTCCACCTTAAAAAGAAACTGCCTCATTGTCTATTTTAAATTATGTGTACCTAGCAACCTAACAATAGTAAACAAATGGGAGGGGATTTACATAGGGTTAATTATTACATCACTACAAACTGCTGGACATTTGTGAAAGATTATAGCTATTAGTGCTGCACGATAACAATCTTCCTGAAGCACTGATCAATACTCAATTAATACTAACTTCAATAGTATAGAATTATTGTGACAGAGTGAATGTACCAATTCCTAATAATTCACCATAACAGAATTAACTTCATTCTGTATTGACTAAACATCAAGCCATTTCAACAGTGTGCTTTCTCACTCACTTAATGGTACCTACGGTTTGCTTTTCCATTTTGTATTCTTTTTTTGATTATGTGGCGTATCTTTTTCTTGATTACAGAGGTCCTGATTGACTTCAGAGATTCCAGTCACACAAGGGTGGCAGGTAAAACTAGCTTCATTCTCCAGGAACACTGTGACAGAGACAGGTACATAACTGTGTACTGGTGAGCTCACAGATGTGTTGTATTACTCTGGCTCTCAGCTCCAGACTCTGAAGGGATGGGTAAGTTATCATTTATTATCTCTTATCATGTTTACAATAGAATATACAATATATAGTCTTAGCTTAAAAATTACTCCGGTCACCTGTTTACATTTACACCATGCGCTTCAACAGATTTTGTTTAATATTAGATTGTTTTATTAATGTTGTATTATATAAGCCTTAATAATATAACTAACTTAAAATGTGTCCAGTGCCATGGCTTCATATGTATAAATGAATGAAGGACTACATAAAAGGAAAGAAGGAAGGAAGCAATAAAGGAAGGACATTAAAATGAAATGTATTATAAGTTTGGGGTGCTTAAGATAACATTATCCAGTCTTCAGTGTCATACTATACTCTAATATGTTGATTTGGTGCTCAAATTATTATTATTATTTTTATTAAAATATACATAAAACCAACATATCAGCCATAGAACTGAGAAAAAATTTAATTATATATATATATATATATATATATATATATATATATATATATATATATATATATATATATATAAATTTTCAGAATCAATGACAAATGTTTCTTTACTTTTTTTCCTTTACGGTTCTTTGAAGAAAAGAAAGCTGAAAAAAGAACCAGCATTAATCTTAAATAATAATAATAAAAAAAGATTTTTTTCCAACAATGTAAATGTCTC
Source organism: Carassius auratus (assembly GCF_003368295.1). NCBI lineage: Eukaryota > Metazoa > Chordata > Actinopteri > Cypriniformes > Cyprinidae > Carassius > Carassius auratus. Next base: position 48,063 of record NW_020523365.1, read on the forward strand.
TACTTTTATTTTTGATCAATGTTTTGTATCTTTACAGAATAAGTAAACACTTTTCATACAGCCTTTGTGTATAATATATAATTCTAATATATTAAAAATGCATTACAATTTGTTTATGTGTGTTAACACTTTATAAAGGTGTAATAAAGAGTTAAGCATTATAATGTAATAAACTATTACATCATTTGTTGCAATTATTCATGAAACCATACGATGCATTATAAGGTGCATTACAAGGCATCATTAATTCATACCTTTTTAATGCTTTATATGTAAATACTCTTACCTTAATTTCTTATTAATAAAATCTTACTGACCTCAAACTTTTGAACGGCAGTGCAATTTGTTTACAATTTACAGTAAGGTTCAATTCATTATTAATTTATTAATCAGCATTAATTCCTACATAAACTGAAATTATAAATTACCAACAAGTACATGAATAGCAATGATCAAAGGTTTACTCATTAATTAACATTAACATAAGTAGATTCATAACCGCTCATACAAATAGCTGTTTTTTGTTAGGTTACAATACTACAGTATGCTGTCAGATTAAACCTTAAAGTAAAGTTACCAAAATGATTATTTTTTCTTCTTAACATATATTAAAGAGGGCAATCATTAAATTCTAATATGTGAATGCTAACAGTGGAAGAGGGAGCCTAGAATGAGAAAACTTGATTGGACAGCTAAGGTTGATGACTACAGACTCTACTACATGTCCTCACAGTATGTCATAGTAAACTCATTGAATTAGTGCCTCTACAGAGGAATGTCCTGGTGTGAGTACAGTTCTAGTGTCAGAGAAAGCATCAGAACTATAAACTGGCTCCCAGCTATGCCTGAAGGCACCACTTTCTCATTCAGCCAACCCCACACCTATGACAGCCTGACAAATGATTACTACTGCGGACACACTATACTGCATCCCTCTCATATAGCAGCTCTCCTGCCTCCAAAGAAAACAACACGAGTATGGAGACCAGTGCTCATGCTTCCAGTTAAAGTGGTCAAGTATCTGTCTTACAGGATTTGGTTTTAATTTTTATCACACCAAGAATTTGGGATTCTGCTATTATCATGCAACAGTTGTGCTGTTAACCTGCTTGTTAAGTGTTGGGATCCAATTATCGCCTGAACAATCCGCCCAATTACACTTACTGTATGTCACTCTCTGCAATTATCACTCGTGAGGTTTAAAAGGGGAAACAGAAAACACTATTTGGGCAAAAATGTTTCACGGTGTGCAGTTTGTACTGCAAAGTGTCCTGCCCAAATTCTCCATGGGGATGATGCTAATTGTTTCCATAATTTCCAGAGTCTGGTAAGAGTGCCTTGAGTTGTCACTGTCTGCTCTCTTGATCATCTAAAAGCAGAAGTCGTCTCATTCAGCCATCTGCTGTTTATAGCATCACTGAGCAAGTTTGAGTGTGTGCCTCAGGGATGTCTAGACTTGAATGATGTGTTTCTGTTGGACATGAGCTGATGAGCACAGGTCCTTTTTGGTTTTGCTTTGTAAATGCTTTTGGAGGGTGACATAAGGACTGGGCTGTGCAAGCAGGATCATGGGTTATAATAAATCATATTATTAACTGCTTAGCTATATCTTATTAAAGAAATACAAATTTTGTCACCATTTACTCACCCTCATGTCCATATCTGACTTTCTTTGTTATGCAGGACACAAAAAAAAGATATTGAAAAATGTTGGTAACCAGTTTTTTTTTGTAGACCATTTGCTTATGTTTTATGGACAATTGAACTTACAATACTTCTGTATATCCAATTATTTGTTAGTTTTACATTTATTTCTCAAAATATCTTCTATGTTTTGCAATGACTCAAAGTTAACTAAATGATGACATCATTTTCATTTCTTTAAAGTGTTACTCAACACAAAGACAAAACACCATCAATATGACACAATGCCATGTAACACAGAACGCTCTAATGTAGACAACTGACAGAAACAAAAACATAGAAACAATGTTATTAACAAATAATTATAATAATAAAAACTGTCTTGACTGTTTTGAATCCTATATTTATTTACCAAATACACAAAATGTTAACAATATTTGACTGTAAATGTATAGACGGTATAATATATAGGATTTCATACAGTACTTTTAGTTCAAACAAAATATTAAATATTAATATTTATTTTTATTCTTACAATATTTTCAAAAAGATTTTTTCTGGTATCGTGTGATTTTAATTTCTTAATATATATATTTTTTTATTCTGTTAGTATGTTCAGTTAGTTAATGTTTCTTGTACACAATAAATGTAAATTAACAAATAATTGGATATACAGCAGTATTGTAAGTGCAATTGTAAACAACAACAAACATCATATCAACCATCTACTCTCTCAGTGAAAGTTTAAATTTGCCCTGAGCAATTATTGAATTTTTATTTATTTAAATTATTTTTTAATGAGCAGAATGTCCTGCTCAAAAAAACTAAATGACCTTGGTGAGAAGTTACCATGATGCATCTCTCCTGTCTAGCTCGGCCCCTAGTGCTCCTGTGACCAACTAGCCTATATAGACTTTAACTTGGAGTTGCCTGTGTTAATGGTTCACTGTAGTTCACTATCAATGAACAGTGTCCACTTAATCATGTACTGATCAAATCCCATCTGAGCTTTGAGGACAAAGCTTTAGAAAACTATGTTATCTTTCTTAGCATATATTAAGGTACTCTATTAGTATTCTGTATAGTATTGTCCTACAAGTCTGATACACACTATCCCCAAATCTTAATGTCTCCCATGCCTTAAAAAGTTTGTTGCTCAAGAAGAGTCTTTGGTCAGTTTTACAGATGGGCCAGTAAACATAGAAACCAGGAAAGCCTTATGAGGATATTTGTACTTCCACAAAATCTCTACCCTTTTGATGAAATGGTTTCTAGAGACAGTTCATTGTTCTTACAAGAAAAGCGGTAGATAAACAAGTCTCACACTAGAACACAACGTACATCTCAGAAAGGGCATCTAGGTCCCAGGAAGTAATTACCCTCAATCTACCTAAAAAGGCTGTGTGTCATCTATGGGCCAGTAATGAAATGGGCAATTATGTAGTTCATTATTTTTAATGCAAGCTGCCATGTTAGACAGGGGAGTGGAGAATCCACCAGCGTTAGCTCCTGGGCCATAAAAGTAGTCATCAAAGGCAGCGTGGGAAATTGCTGCACACTAGCAAGCTCTGTGTCGTGCAGCTCATCACGGTTTGATTCCCCAAGCAATTTATGCAGACGGGATCAAATGCATTTGACATTGCGGGACTCATTCAAGGTCTATTTTTGTGGCAAATACATCTGAGGAAGACAAACAAAGAGAGCAAAAAAAAAAAAAGAAAAAAAGAAAGGAGCACTTTGCTAAAATTTCCAAGACTAGGTTTGTGCAGGCTTTCGCATGTATTGTAATGAATGTAAATATATTTTCAAACGCGAACAATTAAAGATACCTGAGCCTGTCCGGGTTTGGATATGGCTCTTAAATCATGACAAAAGTTTGTATTTTGAAAACATTTCTTATTATTATCAATTTTGAAAACAACATTGTTTTTTTTTTGTTTTTTTTTTTTTTTTTTCAGAGACGATACATTTTTTCAGTATTGTTTAATGAATAGAACGTTCAAAAATCATTTGCCTTTATTTGAGGCAGAATATTTATAAAATTCGTCATTATAACTGGCAATTTTGATCAATATTATGTGTACTTGCTAAAATAAAAACAAAACTATAATTTCAATAGTTTGACCCCAAACTTCTGGTATATATCTGCTGAACTTACCTCCAAGTAAGTCTGTTTTTTTTTTTTTTTTTTTTTGTTAAACAATATGGTTATATTTTATTTTGATAGTCTACTTAAGACATACAAGAAATCTTGCAACTACATGTGAGCTAATTCTCATTCATTTGCAACTACTGTACGTCTACTAACTCTCAGAGTAGACTGTTAGAATAGGTTTAGAGTTATTAGAAGAGGTTGACATATACTTGACATATACGTTTCTCATAGTCACTATGTTGGGTGGACCCATCAAAATAAAGTGTTAGAAGATTTTAAGCAGACAGTTTACAAATACTATAATGACTGCTAGTTGACATGTTGTTGCAAATTTACTTAGATTTAGTAGAACTCTGCAGTAAAATATCATACACACAGAAAACAATTATAATTTGCAGAATTAACTGACTGAATGATAGTTATTAGCTGTTGGATAGGCTCATCAGACATCTGAATGAAAACCAGAATAATAAGAAACAGTAATCAATCACAACTGAATCACACACAAAAATCACGACTGATTGTTCCAATGTTTTATTTTATTTTATATACCCTTCTAGAGAATTTGCCAACCGAATCTCAACTAATTCTAACAGTTGAGATGTTTTAATTGCTTTGAGAACAAAACTCTAAAGGAAGAAATGTCTGGTGGATCTGTTGGGGTGTCTTATTTTCCGAAATATTTGCATAATAAGTTCACTGAGCATTATCCCAACAGAGATCTGTTAAAGTGGGCTAGCATGAAACAGTAAAACTCATTAGCGCAAACCTAACTTCAATTCTATTATACAGAATTAATAGTAAGGCATTTTAATAACAATTAGAGCCATCATGTTTTTCTATATCTTTACTTTACATAACAGTGACTGATAGTTCAGACATGAACTCGTCTGATAGGTCCAAACATTAAGTGCATGACTGCAGAGCAGAACTAGGCCGCTCGTCATTGATGAGCTCCTCTAACACTAATTGGACTGTATAATTAGAACAGTGCAGGCAAAAGGACAAAGCTGAGGGATATTAAAGGAGAAATCTGTTAACAAAATCCGTTGACTATGGCTTTTTTGTTTCTTCTGAGGCATGAATATGGAAATGAACTGAAAACTATACTAACAGAGGTCAGGCCTGTTAAAGTCTTTTCACAGTGCCATTTTAGTTTATTTATTCAAAAAAAATAGATATATAGATAGATTAAAAGAATGGGGACATAAATTACACCCCTTGTTGATGTGAGAATCCATTGTGAGCAGTGAGAGTATCACAAAACTATTCACACTGTCAGATCAGAATAACACTGCTATCATTTAATCAGATAAAAGCAGAAGTCTAAAATCAGACAACAGAAATGATGATGATAATTTACTGCTGTGTGCAGGATATGGGAAAAAGCTATGAAAGGATCACAAAAATAATACCTTTTCGTAGATTAATGTGTCATATTTTCCTATTTAGTAACTTGTATTCTGTAAAAACTGAGAGGAAGAAGAATTCTACATTAACAGGGAATTTAAATCAAGCCTATGAAAACGTGAATACTTCTTGTTTTCTGCGTTGTAAAGACTCAGTCCATGTGACAGCTTAATTGTCAAACAAAGACCATTATCATTGTTAAAACACAAGTTAGAATCAATCATTTGATGCAAAGTTGAAGTTGAGTTTTTAAAGTTGTCACATCTTACTAGCAAATAATAATGCGTTACTCAGTTCGCTCTAGCACTGCAGCTGAAGTAATTGGTGATTTATTTGTGAAACTCAGTGTGAATTGCCACTCATCAACCATTTTGCTTCCGCATGTGACCCTTTTTTGAGTTCAGGATAGATAGATAGATAGATAGATAGATAGATAAATAGATAGATAGATAGATAGATAGATAGATAGATAGATAGATAGATAGATAGATAGATAGATAGATAGATAGATAGATAGATAGATAGATAGATAGATAGATAGATAGAGTCTATGGACATGCTAAGGTTTTAAATAATTGCAATATATTTCTTAAAATGAAAAGTTCTAAAACATTTAAACTGACTACAGTCATAATAACTTTTTCTAAAAGCAATTAATTATTGACACTAACCTAGATACAGAGTTACTTGAAGTTTTGTCACTGTTTTCAGTTTCTTCACAAGGACCTCTGATTGTTTTCTTATATTCATTTGATTCTTTCTTACCAAAGTGTTACTCGCTGCACCAAACAGGTCAAAGCTAGACTGTGAAGAAAGGAGTCATATATTCAGTATATATATATATATATATGCATTTTGAGCAGAACAGTCTCATACAATACCTGAATTATTACCTTTCATGCTTTGAACAATGTGGGAAATTGCTACACTTTGCCAATTTGCATTGAAGTCAAACGAAAAAATCTGAAGTGACATGGCAATCTATGTGTACTTCATCCAGCGTCGATCACCTAAATTGAACAGGTCAGTTACTAAACTAAACAGTTACTACTTCAGATTGTCTTCAAATGTTTTATCTGCTTTTGGTCGCATGATAATGATATATTCAGATTACAATAATCAGGGTCAGAGCGTTGATGAGCTGCCAGATTGTGTAGGAAAAGTCCATTTCTGTGATGAGGCTAATCAACAGCCTAGATCATCACCGCCACTGCCATCATCATCATTAACAATAAAATAGCCACTTTTTCAGTTCAAACAAAAACAACAAATTATCAATCAACAATGAAGGAGTAAACAGGAAGAAAAATGCACTGGTGGATTGGGTTTGACGTGTATTGCACGTTCTTTGGTGTAAGGTGGACATAAAAAATGCATATAAAAATAAATGAATAAATACAAAATTAAAACAATATAACAATTATATATAACTTTGTTGGTTTTTAAACAGCCAGATCAGTCAAGAATGAAGCCTGAGGCATGTTGGCCTGAGGTATCAGGCAAAAATAAGAGCAATTATGCAGTTATTATAATTACAATTATGTTGCTCAATTAAATGTCTGATTCTTAAATACCATGACCCTTTGCTGGCTGTACCAGTGTGAGGTTTTCTTTTTAATGGCCAGATTGTAAATTGAGTTAAATCAATTGTGTGCAAGTTTGATTCATTTTCTTATTTATGTGTTTAACCTTGAAATATCAGTTTTTAAATCATTCTGATGATACACTGACTAATGAGGCTTAAAATGTCTATTCTGGGAGTATTTAAGGGGTAAAAAACATCCTGTTAAAAGGGTGAATTGCTTTATGGAGGAATCAAATGGATGTGTACAGATATCTACTGTGGTAATGACAGGGATATATTTATGATAGTGAATTTGACAAAAACACACAAGTCTAGCATACAGCTAAATTGAGTCAAGTTGCGACTTGTTCACCAAAACTGCACTAAAAGATCAGTATTTAAGACTAGAACACCACATAGGTGAACTTGATGGATTGAGTTGGCAGAGGATTCATTTGGGAGAAACAAGTTTCCTCCAATAATATATTTTACCCATTAGGAGAAAATTGAGGAAGCGAGATAGTTTGTGCGATTAGTCAACTGATGCATAGCCTGTCAAAAACCTGGATTTCCTCCTGTCATCATTTTAACAAACTGTCTCTTTAAAATCACTGATGTATCTGTCTGTAGGTATGTTTCCAGACTAGGCTTACCAATTAGCTAATGCTGTTGTCAGAGGAAACAATCCCACTTTTGAAGCTCGCTCACTATTCAAAAAGTCGTCCTCCTAAACAATCCGACACTACTTGTGACAGCCGAGCGCATTTAGATCAGTAAAAGCTACCGTGGTGTTGACGCTCTGAAGTCATCATCATCATTATGGCGGCTATTAAAGCAGTCCGTGGGCTCTTTATCTGCATGTTGTGAGGCTCGTGGGAATTGATCAGGACTGGATTGCAACACAGACTTTTCACAGTTGATTTATAAGTCCTAGGAAAGTAATAAAAGGTGCCCACTCAAGCATTTGAATCCAATTATCTTTCACAGAATGCTGTTGTTATCCAATTAAAACTCTCTCTGCTCATGAGAATTATAATAAGTTATTTTCTTGATTTTTTTTTTTTTTTTTTTTACAGAGGTGATTTATACTAAATGTTGCACACTCTATGTTCAATGTCGATCTGGTATAAATATTTGGTGAAACTTAAACACTACAGGCTGTGAAAACAGAAATCAAGTTTGGAAAAGGGAAATGATCAGTTTAGTATGAAAGATGTCATCCTAAACCAGCCGGGACATTGAATCTGACGCTTCTGTGGCTGCTAGAAATGGACGAAGATGCAATAGAGGCACGCTTTATTTATCTGGAATCATGAATTTTATTAAGCAATAGAAAATATACACCAGGGAAAATAGCTTCCTTTACGAGTTCTCTTTTTTTTCTCAATTTTATACTTTTTCTTCAAAAATCAACTCCCACTTGTAAAGGCCAGTGAAAAACGACAGTCAAATAATCCCACAGGAAAACTGGATGACAAAAAACAAAAAACAACAACAAAAAACTTCTGCCTTCACTGCAGTCCCATCTGACCAGACAGCAGGGAAACGACACACAACTTCTGGTTTAAAGAACATGCGCAGCCATTATGGGACGTGCTGCTGGCCTTTCTCTTGAAAGACTCTGCTCAGTATTTGTACCTCAGGGCCCCAGTTGTCTACCTCACTGAGATCCAGCTCTGTCTGGGTCTCCGGCAGGTCCAGAGAGCTGATGGAGCCGGACGGGGAGCCGCGGCCCTCGTACGCGTAAGTCTGAAGAGAATCATACGGAGGGCCACTTGTGTCCCGGTCGGCCTCAACCACTTTGAGCTTAATCACCTCATGGATGTCCTCGTCAGGTAATGTCAAAGCCGGGCTGAGAGCCTCAGTCCCCATTGATCTCCACAGCTCCGACTGCAGGTTTTTCCTCATCCTCATCTCCTCGGCTGCTGCGGGGTTCCTCAACGCCGCTATGTCAAAGGCCTCTGTGTCTTCCTCACCTCCTCCCTCATCATCGTACGTGACTACATTCTCTCTGATATCCTCCGCCGAGATGATCAGAGGCTCCTTTTTGCTCTTCTTGCTACGCAGAGTGACAAACAGTACCACGATGGCTACAAGAGAGGAGACACAAGCTTAGTTTGTTCATCCGTGTAAATGGTGATGTGAATTAGATGCACTACCATCGGGAGTTAGTGACGTATCGCTTGGGCGTACAAAATGAGGAGTGCAATCATCTGCTTGCTGACATTTTCATATGGGGAAAAGCTTTGTCTGGGCAAATAATCACTTAATCACTCATGTGCTGATGTGAAATCAATGGAGTTTTCCCATAAATAGCCATGAGCCTCTTCTTTCAAACAGATTAGCCCTGTTCCAAACAGCTACCTTTTAAGGCATCAACAGCAATCATTAACAAAAAACATAATATTAATAATACTTATTACATTAACATAAATAAAATATGTCTTTTATTTCAGCTATTAGCTGATGCAACATTTCTAGATTTTGTTGAGTTTAATTTTAAGTACTAAAATAATTCAAATTAAACTAAAATTAATAAATACTATATATATATATATATATATATATATATATATATATATATATATATATATATATATATATATATATATATATATATATATATATAAACATAAGCTATAATAGTATATCAATGATACTAAAATAACAATAGGTAGCACTAACTAAAATGGACCCTCATAAGCAGGGTTACTATATATAGCCTAACTAATACGAAAACCATAAAAAAATAAGTGTGAAATGAAATAAAAACATTTTTACAAATTTTCAGCTGGTTCTTAATTGCAATTTAGATAAACTAAAACAACTACAACTACAAATTTACAAAAACTACACATTAAAAATGAAAAAAAAAAAAAAAAAAAAAAAAAACAAATATATATATATATATATATATATATATATATATAAATTTATATATATACAAAAAAAAAAAAAAAAAAAAAAAAAAAAAAATATATATATATATATATATATATATATATATATATATATATATATATACACACACACAACACACACATACAATTTAAAACATACAAATATTAACTAATTTAAAATATTAATAAAATAACTGTATTACTGACATCATTGACTAATTGAATTTTTCACTGAGCTGTTCATCATGCTATCTCCTTAGATGATTATAGCATGGATACATGCCACCTTCAACTGTTACTTAAAAAGGTAACTATGTTGCATTCTACTTCTGGAAACAGTCTTCATAATGATAGTTGCTAAATGTTGAAAGCACCCACTTCACCAAAACTAAGCTAGTCTGTTTGTGTTTGCTGGTTTGAGATGCCAAAGCTGGTTTAACTGCACAATTCCCTTCTACAGCCAGCCAACAGATCAGCTTGACCTGTCAGGGCGACCAACTGAGACTTGCAAACCAGCTCAGGCTTGAATAACATGTTTAGCAGGGTGGATAGGTCAATTTTGGAATGGAGCCACAGCATTGTGTTTGGGTTGTACAGTTGTTTATGCTCTAAATTGGGAAGAGCTTCTAAATCCTTTGCATGCAAAAAAAAATAAAAATAAAAATAATAATAATTATATATTAATATGCAGAAATCCAGGAGGATCGGGAGGTACAGGACCCCTCCCCCATCTGAGGGTAGTCCCCCCTAAAATTATGATTAAAAACCATGCTGAGCACTATAAAATTTTTTTTTATATATTTTAAATAATTCTGTAAGCAGTAAAACACCACAAACGGGGCAAAAATGCGTTTTAAGTTTAGAAATATTTTGAGTCTCCCCTTCCTTGCCTCACAGTGCTTTGGTCCAAATGCCTGCTTCCCTCTTTTACATCGTCCACACAGACACAAGTCAATAGTTGTGGAACTCCAGTAAGTTAGGCTGTCAAGGCAATTTTATTCACTTAAACATAAGATTAAGTGATTATTTTTTCTTTAATACAGATGATGCCAATGATTTTTTTTTTTTTTTTTTCTGATTCCGCTATGTTAGAAATAATAATGTTACTTGCTTGACGGAAAATGTTGCTAGGTTTTGAAACAACAAAACCCACCCAATTGCTACTCAAAACTAACCCAAACTAACTGCGTTTTGAGGTGGTCCCCCAGTAAAAATTGTGTTCCAGAGGCTAAAATAAACGTTATTGGGGTCACATCAATATTAATTATGTATCCCAATTCCACGGGAAAACCGCAGGCTTGGCAACACTATGATGGATAGCAATGTCTACAATGAACAAAAGTCACGACCGCTGTTGCAATGCGACCACAACAGCTTAGTTTAAAGCTTAGCTTTAGCTGTATTATTTGTGTCCCTTTCAAAAATTGCTCTTGAGAAATGTTCAGTTTAACGCCCCCCTCCCAAACGGTTAGATTAAATTGACGCCCCCTGCTTATATTTAAATGTATTATTAACACCACTTCCTGTCTGTTCAGGTATGTGCAAGTTACAATTGTTGTTCCAGGTTTCAGCCCACAGAGTTGTGCAGCATTCCTGAGTAGTGTCTATATTTGGCCTTGTCAGTGGACCGGAGTGAGAGAGGGGGATTTCACACATTCTGTAGGGTGAAACCTTTCATCTACAACCAGTGAATTTCAAGCAGTGCTTCTACTATCTATGCATGCATGTATGTATGTATGTATGTATGTATGTATCTATGTATCCATCCATCCATCCATCCATCCATCTATCTGTCTGTCTGTCTGCCTGCCTGCCTGCCTGCCTGCCTGTCTGTCTGTCAAGCAAGTGATAATAAAATAAATAAATTAAATCCTACAAAAATATTTTACAAAATAAATTATTGATGATTCACTCAAATTGAAATCGAAATAAATAAATAAATACATAATGAAAGTAAAATAAATAAATAAATAAAGAAAGAAAGAATAATTTTACTTCTGGATTCAGACCCCTTCATATGTTTCTGCTCTTTCCCTAATGTCAAATTCATGAAGGAAAGACTCAAGTTCTTCTCTTGGCTGTTATGTTTTCAGTCTTACCCAAGAGGATGAGCACGCACAGCAGGATGGCAATGAGGGCTCCGGTGCTGAGACCAGCCGAGGACAGGAATGCTTGAGCCCTGCACACTGGCGTCCTGGCCCCACGCTGGCACGGACACACCCTGAGCGTAAGCGTGCTGGTGCTGCTGAGGACGGGCTCTCCTCCATCCCACACAACCACGAGCAGCTGGTACAGCTCCTGTTCTGCCTGGCTGAAGCCTTGCCTGCGTGCCAACACACTTGCGCTGCTATCTGTCAGAGAGAGCAGAGGTTTATTCTCGCTGGATGCATGCATGACGACGCTGTGCAACCGAAGCCAACAAAACAATTCTTTCCCCCTTCTCGGCAGTTGCCTCTGAGAATGGAGAACATCTTTTTGAATATTGCATTCTGTTACTTCATTTTCAAACAGCCTGATATGGTTTTTGATTCTTCACTGTTGAAATGACAACAGCGATAAAACTGCAGCCACAGCACTATGTTAGAATACATTCCACTAAGCATCATTTTTTTTATGTATATATATCAGTCAAAAGTTTGGGGTGAAAAATATATTTTTTAAGATTAATACCTTTATTCAGAAATTATGCATTAACCAATCTACAGTTACAGTGACTTTAATAAAAAAAAGCTGTTAATTGAACTTTCTATTCATCAAATAATCCTGTATCCTTTATCATGGTTTTTGTACAAATATTAAGCAGCACAACTGTCTTCAACACCAAATCAGCATATTTGAATGATACAGTCATGTGACACTGCTAAATAATTCAGCTCTGTCATCAAAGGAATAAATTATTTTACATTTACAATTTGTCACCTTTATACAAAATTGGGTTATTCACATATTCTTATTCAGATGATTTTATCCAAAGCAACTTAGAAAAGAGGAACAACATATTTAAAATAAATTAAAATAGAAAATAGTTATATTAAATTGTAATAGTATTTCACAATATTACTTATTACTCTATTTTTAATCAAATAAATACAACCTTGGTGATCATAACAGACTACTTTTAGTCTTTGTGCATATAGATTAATTCAATAAATGAATATCTAAATTCATGCCTAGCCGCCTACCTACGGTATTTGTTTAGAACTTAGAAAAAAGATGCTGCAGCCAATGAGCAGCCGGTGGGGGCTGGCTGCAGGACGACTCAACCTCTGCAAAAAGTTTTTAATGTTTATCAGAAAATAACTACTCAAGATTTTGCTTTAGTATAATTTTCGGGACAATTAGGGCCAGATTCGGGACAACAGTTTAGATTTCCTAAGTCTTTCCTTATAGTCAGTAGAACGTCTTTTTGGGAGATCATCACAATAAAGAGGTAGCAGATATTAAGCAGATGGGCTACTTATACTCTAATGAGAGTTAGTTGACATGGAGGTGCAATGTTACTTATTGTTAACAGAATGTTCAAAAGGGACCACAAACCAAAGATCATAAAAATAATATAATTTTACAATAGCTTCAAATTTGGTTAATCCAATCCAATCCGAATTATGCGTTTCATAAATATTTTTTTAAGATAGAAATGAATAATAATAATAAGGTGTCTATGTTTTCTGATACACATTGGCCTATCTTTACTTGTGTTCAAATAAAAAGAAATATACAAGTTTGCCTTACTGCTGTACCTCCCCAACAGGAGTGCTGGAGCGCCAGTGTGCTGACACCACGTAAATCCCACACAGTGACAAAAGCGTCATGCTTTATTAACTCCCTACAGTGCTCCAACTTTTCTCGTGCAAATTTGCTTGTGCAAATTTTTTTCACCTTCTTTCTAGCTGTCGCTGCCTTCCTTTCGCACATACGCACACACCCACAAACAGGCAGGTCGTAAGCACCTCAGCATATGCACGGTCATGCTGCTGCTTCCCACTGCAGATATGTGTTGAGCTAGAGTCTTCTGACTATGTTTGGGTTTGGGTTGCAAGATGAATTCCGTCTCCCTCTGAATACCAGCTCCCAGGAGAGCAAGAGCGTAGGTTTGGGTTTAACACTGGTATGGGCATGTTAATATCAATCATGCTATACAAATGCACCTCTGGGCAAATTGCCTGCAACAACTCATAAGAGTTTAGACAGAGTATTTACTTTATTTTACACCGTATCAGGTAAAGTAGTATATATTTGATCTGATAAAGTGAACAAATAAATGTTTTTCCCACCTCCTGTCTATGCTCAACCTTAATGGGCTATAAATGGAAATCAGTAAATAATCAATAAATTACCAATATTAATTTTGAGATTTGTTAAAGACTTGTTAAATGTATTAAGCAGTATTAAAATAAAATATTAGTGTTTTAAAAGACAAACTTTATATTAATGTTAGAATATGACTAAGGTAATGTAAATGTAAAACTAGAGCAAATGTGCATGCATTATTATTATTATTATTGTTATTATTATTTTTATTATTATTATTATTATTATTGTATGCATGAGCATAGCTAGTATACAATACAACTGACATGGATAAACATTCTATATTACTAATATTGGCTGACAATTATAACTATATGGTACTAAAAACCACGCATGTCGAATAAAAAAAATAAATAAAAAATATAAGCTATATAGTTACTAAAGTTATATGCAGGCTGAATACAAAAATAAAGGACTAAACAGTTATTTAACTGCTAGGGAGAAAAAAGTAACTAATGACAAGTACTCTAACTGATGCTTTAATTTATAAAGGGAAGTAATATACTTAAAATTTTAGGAATTAAAAGACATAAATGCTACATTCCTTAACTGTAATATTTGATATTATTTGCTTGTCTCTGGGCCTGTAATGTCCATATACCCAAGTCTACAGCAGTGTAAACGAGGCAGGGCTCTTTCTCTCCAGGAATCTAATGCTTGCAGAACCCTCAACTATTGTGAATGCATTAGATACTACAGGAAGGAACATTTCCTAACTCAGGGTTAAGGTTAACACTAGCCAAATTAGCATCTCTGAAATATTTACGCATAAATCAGCCATAGTGACCCCTAGGTTTAGCGCATTTGTGTTTGATTTCATGCTGTGGGGGTTTTATAAAATGGCCTGCAGGTAGACTCCATTTACTCTGTCCAAACACTATTAAAAAACATGAACATGAAACGACCGAGGGTGGAATGATCATTAGCGAATCTTCACAAACAACGCAGAAAACGTGGTCTGTAATTACACATGGATGGGAAATTCACAGTTGCACTTTGATTTAAGTAGCAGTGATTCGTAAACACTTTCCCTGTGAAAAAACATGAGAGCGAACGATGCATGTACTGTGGATAATTAATCTTCACTGTGAGATGCGTCGTGCAATAAATATAGAGATATGTAAATAAATAGGAAATAGCAACAACAACAACAAATACTGCCAATACTGCAGTATAGTGCACCTCCGTAGGGAATGTCCATCATATTTTTTCTGCTTCAACCTGGCAAGCGCTCTGGTCGAGTGGATGCTGGCATAATGACTGCGGCGCCAGGAAAGAAACATCTACGTGATCAAGGATGACAGCCCTACACACCCACTCACTCTCAGCAAGCGCAACAGAGCGCTCCAACCCCCAATGTGTAAAATGGTCAGTAATGTTCCATCCGTTGGGATATTATTTAAGGATGAGGCAGTCTGAGGGGACCTTGGCTAGGATACAAACTCAAAAGCACTGGCTCTTCTGAACTATCTCATCTCCCTGATTGCCCTGTTAAACTCCAACCGGTCCACCTGCAGCACTGATTCACCCAAGCAGCGGTCCGGCATTAGAAGTAAATCATTACAGCCCAACCATCTCCACCAGGGAGCCTTGAGCTAACATAAACACAGACCTGGTTTCTGAGGAAACAGCTTGGTTGGCCTTGCAACGATATTAAAAAAGAGATAGAAGAGGAGGGGAAGGCTGGAAATGAGGGTGATGTGTGTGACAACGTGGTAGTAAATATGTTTGTGGAGAGGCATTGAGGGTTTGCCCTGAGCAAACATCAGGAAATCAGTTGGAAAACATTAGAAAGATTCCATTACTGAGATGCCATCAGAGAGCCCCTTTAGATCAGTCAGATCGCATTTGACTTTAATGAGAGCGTGTGTACAACTTAAGTACTGAATATGGAATTTGTTTTTGTAACTAACTCCTAAAATACAAGCTTGACATGTCAAACTATTTCTAATTAGATGTTTTACCCAGCCAAAACAAATCCTGCAGATGTGTGGTTTTGTTATTGTGTGTGTTGTTGTTGTTGTTGTTTTTTTACCTTCATTGTCCTTCAGAGTGAGGTTTGGATTCACTGGAAGGTCTTCTGGTAGAGCGAAAGTAAATCGACCATTGGCAAAGTTGTCCTTGTCTGTGGCCCTGATGATTTGAATGACCTACACCCAGAACAAGAGAAAACAAGCTGATGCTTAGTGCTTTCTTTTTCCAGAATTAAGGTTGAATAAAAAATGGCACTAAATATAACTAAAACAGACACGTTTTGCTTCTCTGAGAGATGGGTTTTGCCACTCCTTATAACCCAGAAATGTAATTGGACCACCTGGGCTTCTTCTTCCTCTCCACTTTTGAAAGACATTAACTTCAGACTGCTGACCCAAAGCCCCTCGGCCAGTTGGGTGTCTGGATCACAGTCATTGAACAGATCACTAGTTTGAAGCATTGCTCAGACTCATGATGTTTTGTCAGCTTGTTAACCTAATTGGCTCCTGCTAGCACATCAGCTGGAAGTTGGAATCTCCTCATGCAGAGTCTGGACCAATTATTGAAGCTCTTCACCTGTCTCTGACGTACCACCCATGTTGGGTCAAGGGTTTCTTTCTCTGGGGCACTTTCACACCAGAGCATCTGGTTGGTTTGATCCTAGTTGGTTTGATGTTGGATTTGGTTGGTGTTTTGGTATGGTTCATGTTCAGAATTGGTGCAAAATCAATATTATGACATATGATTAGCTTTAGCAAGCTATGATTCACACTTATTAAAGGATAATGCAAATTAGTTTCTCAAGAAAATGCATTTAGGAGCAGTTCACATTTGTGGCAGCTGCATTTTTTTGTTGGTGTAAGGAATCAACAAGAGTAAACTTTCTCTACAATCTACAATAAGACAGACCAATACTTGGAGAAGGGTGTAGAAAAGAACTCTGGACCAAGTAATAGAGCCAATTTTAAATATGGCCTTTGTCCCTGCATAACAGATTTCCTAAAAGAACAGCATTGTTTCATGCAGCGTACTGTTGTGAATGTGTGCAGAGCAGATCAAAAGAAAAGAGCTTCCTGTGAGTTGATGCCAGTACAAGAAATGTGGTTTTGCCTTATCTCTGTGGAAACACTTAATCAAGGGCCACAGCATAACAGCAGTCCCTGATTATCTTACAAAGTAATTGGGAAGAGGATTTTATTTAGATGTTAGATGGACTGGTTTAAGCCCAGCAGACCAGAAGTCACAATAAATGAAAGACAATTTCTTTGCTTATTCATGGACCTCAACCTTATACATTAAATCATTCACTGGGCTTGAATGAAGCCTGAAAATAATTAAAAAGCAGCCTTTAATTAAACAGAGGTCTGAAAAAACAAAACAAAACAAAACAACAACTACACTTTCATTCCTTTATCTAAAGAGATGAAAATTCTGCACTCATTTATTACATTGTTCCAAACCCACAACACTTTGATTAATCTTTGAAACGGAAGATATATATATATATATATATATATATATATATATATATATATATATATATATATATATATTTATATCTAAGAGGTGTTTATACCTTTTATTCCTCCACTGAAAGTCAAGGTAACTAAAACTCAGGGTGTATTCACACCAGGAAAAGTCCGCTAGTTCACTTGCTTTGGTCCGGACCAAATACAATGTTGATTTTTTTTTTTTTTTTTTTTTTTTGGTGCGGTTTGCTTTCACACTGCCCTTTTTGCAAGTGAACCAGAAATTGTAAACAAAACCACGTGTGCTAAGGTCATCCATTCATTGGACAGAAATTCTCAAGCAGGGAAAAACAGGAAGATTAATCATGGAGATTCTTCGTAGTGCAATTGTTATTATTTTACTGATTTTCTGTTATTAGCTACACACACAATATGAAGACACTTATGATCAGATGAGACAATGTCATCTATACGATGTTGTAACAAGGATTGTTGACATACCATGGCATACCAAGGCATACTGACAATGGTACTGTGAAGAATAATGATTAGGTATAATAAAAGCGAAAGTGAAACTTAAAAAAACAGCATTCATAGGAAAGCAAATGCAGGCTTTCACAAGTGTCAGCTAACTGTGCTATAATCCGTAACACCCCCCCCCCCCCCCACAATCAACATGATTTTTATGCGTCTACTCCAATAGCTGTCATATATAGGAATTTGCCCAAGTGTCAATGAGGCAGCGTGTCTCTTTGGTGCTCCTTGTTGAAACACAACTAAACATTTTTCAGTGGCTAGCAAATGTTGCAAACACAACACTTTCCCCTAAGGCAACTCCAGCTACAGGAGCCTGTTAACTCAAAAGGCGCTGTGCTTTCTGCAATTGTATCAGATCGAGGTCGGATCATATTCACACTAGGGCTGTGCGATTAATCAAAATCGAAATAAAATCGTGATTTGAGTGTGCACGATTTCTAAATCGCTTTATAGCACGATTTTCCGCAGCCCCAACCTTCAGCAGTATGTTATCTGAACCAATCAGGATGCAGCGCGCCTAAGTGGAGCGCGAGAACAGAGCAGACTGGGCACATGCCTTACTCCAGGTTCACACACTCTGTCTGTGATGCGTAGCCTTTTTTTTTCCAGCCCATGTTAATGGTTTAGAACGCTCACACTGCACGCGGTAAAAGATGAGAACAGAAAAGGTTATAAATTGAAAGGTGCAAAAAAATTTAATATCTTGCCCATGAGCACAGAGAGAGTTGTGAGTGCATTATTTAAATGTGCTTTCAAGTTACAATAATGCACTCTCGATTAAAATCGAAATCGCAAAATTGATAAAAAAAGATTTTTTTTTGTCTAAATCACACAGCCCTAATTCAGACCTTAAATGAACCATACCAGAGTTCATTTGGTTGTTTGGTGCGCACCAGAGTGCGATTGTTGTATCACACCTGCCAAAAAGTTCCGCACTAAAGGGGAATATTAACCAGAGTTCGTATCAATCGAACCAAACAAGACAGGTGTGAATAGACCCTTAGATGATCCAAAAAAGTAATTAATACTTTGTAAAATGAATCCATATAAAGCCGTCGTATGAGTCGTATGAAGATATGCAGTACAATCGCAAAACTTTCTTTTGGTTTGGAACAATATTGGGGTGAGTAAATGATGACGGAATTGTGACCTATCCCTTTAAGTACACTTTATGGTTAACCACCAGCACAGCGGGCACAAATGTTCAAACAGGACCCTTGATATTTAATTTAAAAAAATGTATTGTCGCCCACTGTGTGTGAATTGTGTGTGTCTAACTGCTTAAATCGTAATCTCATTCAAGGGTAAAGCTATAAAAGCTATGCCGCAGCACTGCTGTTCATTGCTGCACATGAACCTAGATTTCAACGTGCAACGATTAACATTTCCTGTGAGCCATTCCTAGTGCGCTTGATGCGGACTGCTATCTGCCGGTGAATACATTGGTACATGCTGAATTATTTATAGGTTTAAGAGCCTCCAAAGTCTGTCGAGCCACAGATAAATCCATCCTTGATGGTTTCAGACATATCATAAAGGCAGCGTATGTGTTTTTCATTTATGCATGTGTCCATGGCATTAGTGCAAGTGGGAGTGTGTGTGTTCAGACATACATGTGAAAAGAAAGATGGAATTAAACCATGAAAAAAAAGATGATTTGAGAAAACAAAAAATGGTGCAGAAATAGGGAAGGAGAAAAGGACAGGAGAAAAGGAGAAGTGCAGATAGGAAAAACGGTTTCAGGGGTTCAGATTGAAGCTGACAGGTCGAAAAAGAATGATAGTGACACACTGAGGAAAAGACTGAGAGGAGATAACTAACCTGGCCTGCTTTGGAGCCTTCACACAAAACCAGAGCACTGTCTGTGGCAATATAGGGGGCATTGTCATTGACATCCAAGACCTGGACTGTGACTGGTACATGGCTCACCAGATTTGGATTGTCTGGAAAAAAAAAGATGACAAATATGAAATCATGGATGTTTTCTAATTAATAACTTCCAAAAAACAATGAATGATCAATGTATGAGAGATTTCAAATGACTGAAATCATGACAGATCAGGACATATTGGCATAACACGTGAATCAGCAATATTTGCTGTTGAATACTGTGTTTTATGTACAAGAAAAAGATATCCTTAAATTCTTTATGCACAATTCAAATGCCAACTTTGGGGCACTTAATTAACTATGTGAACATTTAATACTCTCACTAGTTTATTTGTAATGTCCAAGTTTATTTGTCCAATATTAAAGTCAAAGTTTATTTGTCCAGTGGTAATGAACTTGCACAGTTATTTGTATCTATCCTAAATATGCACAGTTAAATCATATTTTTTACACTTTTATACTAATCTAAACAAATTACTGCCATGGATATCATGAGAAGCTTTTCACTGACACAGTTTTATAACTGTAATCATTTTTTATTTTTTTTGTAAATAGGATAAAATAACTTTTGAATACATTTTTTATTTATGAATACATATGAAACAAACACACAAACAAACAAACAAACAAACAAACAAACAAACAAAAATGTCCAAGTTTCATGTGACTTTTATATGAAATAAAAAGGTGAATTCTGTTGGTTTGTTAAAAAACAAAAATAGCCCCTGGGATATTAATGCGGTCTTAACCTTGTGACACAGGGGCAATCTGATCCTTTGCTTTCCATACATTTTATTTATTTTTTATTTTTTTATTTTTTACATTTACCATGTTTATAACCTTAAAGTGAGATACATATGATTCATGCTGCTGTCATGGGATTCATTGAAGCATGATGGGAATTTAAAATCAGTGTGGGAAACATTACACCGATTTTGGAATCATGTGCGAGGGACGACGTTCAGCATGATGGAACTGAGATTAACTACAATGACCTAACATTATCAGCCCACTATCAGCAAGCGTTTATAGAGGGCAGTTTCAGCCCATTAGCTGAACACCACTGTGAAGAAAAATGTAGAGGAAAGATAATTGCTTAGATAAGCATCAGTTAAAAATAAATAAATAAATAAATATAGAAAAAGAGAAGAAAAATGTATTGACCCGGTCCACCTTCATAACCACATCAGCATGCCAACAGCATCCTCAGCATCAATCCAACAATGCAACACTCCTTCTTCAAGGAGAAATTTGTTTTGGTCAGTATCAATGATTTAGACTTCAGGGCCAATTATTCCTTCTGGACAAGGTGTTCCCAGTCCATGGTTTAAGAAGAATGCTTGATTCAATATAAAAATATCATTAGTAAAATGGTTCCCTGTGTGTGTGTGTGTGTTTGTATATATATATATATATATATATATATATATATATAT
Source organism: Carassius auratus (assembly GCF_003368295.1). NCBI lineage: Eukaryota > Metazoa > Chordata > Actinopteri > Cypriniformes > Cyprinidae > Carassius > Carassius auratus. The sequence continues at coordinate 69,353 of NW_020523365.1, forward strand.
ATCAGTGAATACAGACAGAATTCAGACCTCAGAATCGTACATACCAATCTCTGCAGCCATCACTGTGATGTTGTGCCAGGCTACCTCCTCTCGGTCTAGACTCTTGGTGGTTGTAATGAGTCCACTGTCAACATCGATGGTAAAAAGTGCATCACCATCTGCAATTTGCTCGATGGAATACCTAAAATTGCAATGTTGACAAGTTCTACTCAAAGATGATATTCAAAATATGTTGACAGTTATTCCAGAAGCACATATGAAGAGTATACAGTATGCTTTAATAGACATTGAAACTGAATGCTGAAATATATGATTACAAAAGCAGACTCTGAAACCTTATGACTATATTTCTTACATTTGATTACTCAGTTATTAATCTCCTGTCACCTACAACTTACGATACATTTCTGTTTAGACCTTACTTCAAGACATTTTGTTATGCTTAACCTAAACAATAAAAAGTATATATGAATGCGTTTAAGTAGCTGCAGAATAAAACTCGGATTACATTTCTCGGATACATTTTGGCTTTTGAAACGTTTTATTCATAACTTTAAGATAAGGCTTTTTCAAGATAGCGTTTTCTTGCCAGACTTTGCTGTGGGGGAAAAAAAAAATGACACTTATATAAATAGACTCTATGCTCGACTGTTTCTGCATTTGGTCTCAGTGGCCACCACAACTTCAGGTGCAATGCAGTGTATGCAAATTTTAAGAAAACTAAGCATGAAACAATATCAGTATTCATATGATTCCTCCTTTACCTCGAAAGTAGATAAATCTTCTTTAACTTATTATTAAGCTATTATAAATAAGACTAAATAAATTTTGCTATTACCACAGTTTGCTATGGGAGAACATACACTTCCTCAACTTTGAATTGCAATTCTGCATCCTCTTTTCTTTTTTTTCTTTTTTGACCTCAAAACCACATCTAACAGTATAATTCTCTTTAGAAAACTTGCCTGACTTTGCTTCTTGTGCTGTCCGGGTCTTGAGCAGTTACCATGCCAACCTCTGTCCCAGCTGGAGCATTTTCATACACATCCATGATATAGTAGTCCATTGTAAACACTGGAGCTTCATCAACATCCCCAATGATAAGCTTGAGCGTGGTGGTGTCTTTGAAAGGACCCAGGTAAGAAAAACGAGGATCCAGATGGGTGTTGACACCTTCTATATTCAAAGAGTAAGCCTTCTTCTTCTCGTAGTCCAGAGGCTATAAAGGACATCAGTAAAAAGATCAAAGGAGAAGCAGAAAAGACATTTTAGCCTGGGAAAAGACAGGGCATGGCTGAATGAGCAGACATTAGTTTGATCCCATTGGTTTTGTGGGAACATCTAGTTCAGACCTTTCTGAGCGAGATGACTCCTTCTCTCTTGTCACTGTCTGTAGAAATGGAAAACATGGCAGCTCCTTCCTCATTGGTAATTCTGTATGTCATCTCAGCATTTACGCCAAGATCTTCATCGTTCGCTTTGATTTTACCAACTGCTTTCCCTACCTGAGCAGATTCTGGCACGTACAGCTGATAGTTTTCTGAAGTGGAAGATAAAAACAAACAGAATAGATGCGATTTAAAAATCTTTTGATGCGAATATTGAAAAGTGTTGGTTGCGCTCAACTAATTTGCAGGGTTTATTTGGGATAAACCTGCACAAGCTCAATAAAACTTGTTTACTTTCACAAAATAAAGCTTAAACGATTTCAGTCATTTGGGATACATTCACAGTACATTCAAAGGGATTTAAGGATTAGATGGTTTCTGTAGAAGGGGTGTGCCTAAAATCCAGACCAAGAGAAGCAGGGACTCGTACTTTGAGGGAATCGCGGTGGATTGTCATTGACGTCGGTCAGTGAGATGTTGACTGTCGTGGATCCGGACAGACCCCCGACAGAGCCGGCCATGTCTTTGGCTTGGATGATGACAGAGTACATCTCTCTAGTTTCTCTGTCCATGTTCGGCAAAGCTGTCCTGATGACACCTGTGATCCAGAGATCAGAAAGAATAAATATAGTTCTCACTGACCTATATAACCCATATTCCATTATTGGATGTTTAAAAGTGTATTACCATTTTCTGCAAATTATGGTGTTTCAGTACAAATATTAAAACAGCCCACATTTCCATAGAAGACAAAGATTAGGGAGGTATTGAACCCTCCACATGAAGTGAAAACAAAAGTATGTAGAACTACAAAAGCCTTATAAACACAATTTATTAAAAGTAAAAGTTAGCCTTGGTGAGAATATAAGACTTAAAGACAAAATTTAAAACAAGTCATGGTAACAATTAGTATAGGGACCGATTCTCACTAGTTGGTTATTAGCATGCCTATTTTTAACATATTCTTCATGGTCATATTCTACATCCTTGATCCTGCCCAATGACTAAACCTAGCAACTACCTTACAAACTATTAATAAGCAGCAAAATAGGAGTTTATTGAGGCAAAAATCACAGTTAACGGTTTGTTAATAGCAAGAATTGGACCTTAAAATAAAGTGACCAAAGTTATAACTACCACAAATGGTATTGCATGTAACACATATTCAAAGCGCTTTCGTTTATTGAGCTATAAGTTGTCTTTAAAGAAATTAACATGTATTTTTGTCAAAATATTTTATGGAAATCCTCCTAAAATGGATGAACATCTCTTGAAAGTTACTGTATAATTCATATAAAGCAAATTCTTGATATACTTTTGTCCATGGAAAATTAATGACTAGAGTTATGATGCTCCTACAAAGGAAAAGGCACCATAAAAGCAAAATAAAAGCAGTCTACAGAACTCATGGACAATATTTTAAGTCTTATGAAGCCATATTGCAGTATATCTCTGTCTGAGGTCCAGACTCATATGAAGTCATTATTTCACAGAAAATCTTGCTTGATAGCCATTGTCAGCATTTAGTTTCACTTTATGCAAAAGAAAAGCATCTCATTTTGTTTTCCATAGAAGATAGAAAGTTAAATGGGTTTTCAAAAGACAAGACTGAGGGTAAATAATGAATTTTCAAGAGAACCATTGCTTGAAATCAAACCGCTAGCCATTTGATGGCATTTCCAGCAATAACAGCCACCCTTCACAGGAAAGGTGCGTGTCCTGAATATCATGTGTACACTGCAGATCTATGACCCTTAGTTACTGAGGAGGTGAGCTCATAGCGAGTGGTTATCCTCTGCTTTGCCCCAGTTCTGACCTGGTAAAGGTTCTTTTCGAGCTTGACAACACACCAGCAGGTGAGGGCTGACCTGTCACCTCTATGTACTGTTCTTATGTGCTTTAAGCCCGTAGCATGAACCCTCCTTTCCAGATGTGCACACACACTCTTGCACAAAGCTTGCTGGTGATCATCTCCTGCATACTCCACAACTCTTAACCAAAGGCTGCCATCTGCTCCAAACATTCCCTCAGGAGATAGAGGATAAGACAGGGATGAAGGAAAGGCTGGAAGGCAGAACAGCTTGCATTTGCCATGTGAACTTGTATTTGTGCCCCTTTACGCCATGAGATCCCATGGTAATGTGTCTGAGAAATGAGCACCAACTGACATGATATACCAAGGCTCCAATGCACCAACATGGGATGTTTAAAAACACTGGAAATCAATAGCATCATTTCATAAAAGCATAAGCTCTTTCAGTGCATAGCACTAGAAACATTTTATTTACTTCTTAGTGAATATATAGAGGATACTTCTTGTCAGTTTAATCAAAAAAATATATGAAATGCCTTGATGTTTACACACTCAAGGTAATCAGTCATCTAGAAATCAAAGAAAAGTGTTCATTATCAAGCCAAGCTATTAACATGGGACATATCCCATTCTTTTATTGATGTTTTTAAATGATGTAACCTGATGATCTGATGATATATAACTGTGGTTCATTTCATATGGTGTTTTTTTTTTTGTCTGGTGAAAACCTGTATACATAAATGTAATATTATAGGAAGGAAGGAAGATGAGTAGAAAACAGTAAATGTCTGCATCTCTGTAACTATACATGTTTCATGTTTTAATCTGTCATATAACTAGATAAAAATGCTATAAAATATATGGGCAGTATAAATATTTCTGTCTGATTGTCTTAAATATAAATACACACACAGTACCTACAAGGAGCACAGAGGACCTGTAAAGGAATGACTAGCAGTGAATTTCAATTTCATGTCATATGTGAAAGTGTGAGATGGACAGTTGAAATATTCTAACATGCAATGTTTTCTTTTTAAATGGACACGACCAATGGGAGTGAGAAAAAAATATGCTAACAGATACCTCAATCCGCCAGAACAAATAAACACATGCCAGTGTTTCGGCCCCAGAGAATGTCATAGAGATTGCACCCAGCCTATTGAGAGCAGACAACACCTGCCAGGACAGGGGATTTCAGCAGACAACACAACGAAAAAAGCAAAATGTTCATGTTAAACAGGCTCTTAGTATTCAGCTAGTAGCCACACAGCAAAGACAGAAAGTAAATAAAGCAAACAGGACCAGACACTGATGCAGAACTTGGTAAGCCCTGTTCTTTGTACTGAGAGTTTGATTTCCTATGGAACAACAGACAGTCAACCTTATAGTGAAAGTGCAAAACATCACGCCGGTTAAGCATCACCCACCGGTAAATGGGGCGAACTAACTACTACACAAAGGTGCAGTTGAGGTAATTCTCAGATAAGAGGATTAGACACAATGATGCAAGTTATTGTGCTTTACACAAAGGTGGATGGGTGAGAATAGCTTGGGTATTTGTAATTGTAGGAAGAAAAACAATTATTCCAATATTAAACCACATTATACTACAAATATCGTATTCTACAAATTACTAGATTAGACTAAAATAAAAAGAACAATCTCTAATCATTTTACACTAAAAATAAATATAAAAATACATTTTAACACAAAAAAATAAATTTAAAAGTGCTCCAGTAACTATAATAGTATTGATGCAGGTATTCTTTGCTGATGCTTCAATCGGATTATCAAAAAAGAAAAATATCTATGGATAAACTCAAAATGTGAAAACAGCTTTTTACAGCTGTGATGCTCAAAGCAGAAGATACAAACCTCCGTCAATTCTTTATCTCTCTCCAACAGCAAAAGAGGCTCTCTAGACCTGGAGTATTGGATTATTTGAGAGTGATTCAAACATGCACACTCACTACTCTCAGTGCTAAGGGTATAAGCACTTCTGGACAAAATGAGCAAGCAACACCGATATGCAAGATTGCAACATTAAACCAGCGCCCTATGATAATAACCCCTGATGTGAACATTATAATACAGTATAGCTTCTTAATCCCATCAAAACCTTCATGATAGCCACAAACAGGGGATTAGAGATGAGAAAAGAGTTGAAAGAGTGACCATGGAAGGTTTACAGTAAATCCAATCTTATAGTTTTAGCCCCAAAGACACCAATAAAAGACAAACCGCCATCAGAGATCTGCTGCTTCAGTGGAGGATGGCAACAATCCCATGGGTCCCAGTGGGAGGGAGACTGAATAAGCAATTACACATAATAAATAAATGCACAGTGCAGTACCCAAGAAGCAATTCTGTGTAAATTGGCGCAGTTTCATGGCGGATATCTGAGGGATAGAAGTATGTATTGGTACTAAGCTGAGTCTCTTGGGTCAGCAGCTCATGCTGTTGCTGACAGGGCGTTTCGCCTAAAAAACAACGCACACACTAACAGCTGGAACAGATGCTATTCACCATTTTACCTCGTACACTGCTGATGTAGATGTTTGTGCATCTACACACACCAGCCTGGCACACTCAAACACATATAAGCCAAGCAAATTCATCCTGCACCAAATAGGCTCTATCATGGGATAAACACTCTGCAGGTTGGCGCTTTCAAACTGGGACAAACACCCCCCAGGCACATTCAACTTGACATAAACAAACACCACCACTGTGGAAATTGAACCAAATGGCTACTAAGAACAGAATAAAAAAACGAGGGAGGAAGGAAGACATTAAATTAGGATAGACAAGGTAAGGGAGCAGTACATCACAGCAAGTAGGCCACAGTTCGGGCGTTTTCAAGCCTACACAGAACAGTGTAGTCCGGGTCTAAGGTGCCGCACTCTCAAAGTTTCAATCATGTGTTGGTATTATGAAAATGATTTGTTTATCCACCCTGGCTTTTTGCGAGTAATTGAGTGTACCATGTAAGTCTCCAAAGAAAACCATCCATATTCATTGCCCTCAATGCAGGTTTATTGATTTATTTCTGAGATACAATTGAGAATGATATTTTCCACATTTCCTGCATGATTTATTGGAATTTCAATGTAGATGCCCGAGTCTGAGTTCCGTTTGAAAGAGCATACATATTCATTTAATGTTTAACTGAAGTCCCTGTGACAAAAGACACATTTTGGTACTGGTCGGGAGGGGTTTTTCCACTCAACATCACTTCAAAGGTGGAAACAACATGTATGAAAGGCCCTCAACAATGTGAGAATGCATCAATTATTCTCCACATAGGGTAGAGCAATAAATCGGGAGTTCCTTTGTGAGCCTGAAAGCTGTTTTACAGAGAAAATGTATCTGTGCTTCCTACAGCCTATTATTGTGGAATGACTCACCCGCTGGTGACTTCGCAACAAGCTCACAGGAACAATCAGAAAATATTCAAGTGTAGCCTTCTACAGTCGAAGGCATCTCAAAATGTCCATAAAACTGGTTATTTGTAGAAAGCGAGGTCTTTGCGTACCAGTTTTGGGGTCGACAGCGAAGAAAGGCTGCCCTTGGAGAATGCTGTAGACGATCTTGGCGCTGTTTCCGTAGGTGGGATCATCGGCATCTGTGGCAGTGATCTGGAATACCGACGTTCCTGCATGGACATAAAACATATCCAAGTTAAACTGCTCAAATTATTCACATGCTCAGATTTGCATTCATCCTCATTAATGCATGCCACAAGCATGCTTCGACAGAGGCAGTTCTCATATGCTGCTTGCTAATTCAAGTGATTCATCGCATGCCTCCTTGACCTGTACTGAGTTGAATTCACCTGTCATGAGCCTCTCTCCTTCAAGCCTTAAAGCATCTAATGCTATTACGAAGTGTGTGGGGCTTGGATGGTGGCGATAAGGCTGCCCTAACTTGAGACACATTCGCAGTTTAAGAACACAAACGCAATAGATTGAAGGCACCAGGCTCTAGAATAGCCTCTTTTGAAAGGCCAGAGGCCGTCAACCAGCTTATAAGGCTCTATCTGTATTTCTAGTGATTAATTCATCACAGCTTGATAAAGTGGAGTCAGAGAGCTCGCCAGCTCACTGCTGGTATTTGTTCTGTACCCAAAGCAGAATGTCTTATTCAGAAGGGCACAAATAATGATTTGAGGATAACAAATTCCAACACACACTAGGCAAAAAAAAAAAAAAAAAAAAAAAAAAAGATAAAAAAGAGAAGCTGATTATTTAACATAAAACAAAGCAATACTTCTAATGAATATATATATATATATATATATATATATATATATATATGAATATAATGCAAAGGCATGCCTGTGAAGCGAATATAATTAAAGTGTAATATTTATGATTGAAAATGTCCACAGTGTGGTTTGAAGCTTAATAATCTGCTTTTATTTATAATTTATCTGATATATCAAGTAAAATTTATATTCTAGATCATACTGTACATATTTTCTTATTTTTGAAAAAAGACCTTGCTTTCTTAAGCTCCACTCAGCCAGTTTGTCTTTTTTAATGCACTTCAAGCATCTCTTCCCTCAACATGAAGGGCTATTTGATTCTCGTAGTAGTTTAGCAGCGCTCCCCTTGGTAAGTGTGCATGTGAAGTCTTTGCGCACTTTTTGAAATCAACACTGTGGTAAGTTTTCACGCTAGTGCTCTGCATTCTTTCTAAAATCCTATATGGTGAGGGCTTAGTGCGGTTGCTTCATGCCCTTTCTTGAGTTTGTAAAAGCCCCGTTCATCTTGAGCGCAACTCCACCTATGTATCCTTGGATACCTATCTAAACATGGTGTTACTTGGGATCTGTTGAGACCGTCCTTCAGCAGGCTTATGCAAGAGCAAGCGGTAGCCCCTGTGTGTCAAACAAGACTTAGTATAAAATGCTAGGCTCTTTGCCGTACCCCTTTAAAGGAATCTTTCTAGATTCCAAGCCTTGAGCTCTACCCTGGGTCGAGGCCTTTACAGGTAAGTTGGGTATGTAGCCTAGGCCTTTGGCCATAAGAGATAATGTCCCTTACAGGATGCAGTTCCAAGTTCCCTTGAAAGGAAAATAACCATGGTTCCCTGAGTAGGAAAACAGACACTGCTTCCTCTAGTTTCCTGCCATGCTTCGGACACAAGCTTCAGACGAAGAAGTAAATGACGTGTCCTCCCAGCGCTTAATTATCAATAGTCACACTGGTAGTGATTTCAGGGGCTGTCGCGGCCAACTTGTTGGTGCTTTTTCAATGTATGCTTCAGACACGGGCCACAACGAGGCGTTCCCCATAGTGAACCCTAGAGGACGCAGTGTCTCATTCCCTACTCTGGTTACTTCCCTACGTAACAAAAATAAAATTTGTTACCGACAAAAATGTCTGAACAAAGTATAAAATAAATAATTAACATTATTAACATGGATTTTATTATTCAACAGTAGGCAACATTTGAAGAGGATCAAAAAAGTTAATCAGAGTTGCCTAAGACAAGAATGCATTTAGGTTTTAGGTTTTAGAACAACTCTGATTAAAGGTTTTGATCTACTTCAGATGTTGATTAGTTTATAAATTAAACCAACAATATTTGCAATATGTAAACTATAACACATCTGAATACTGTACAGTTAATTTTGTCAAAAGGTACAGATACATGTGCAGATAATTGTCTTCTATTGGTGTTACATTTTGAAAGTCTAAACTAGTTTTAAAGACTCAAAATGTTTTTTAAAGTCTCATTGAGAGCATGAGAGCAAATAAAAGCAGTGAAGGAGAGTGATTCAAGGCCAAAAGTGAGAAATAAACCCTGCCCTTACCCTAACTGTGCCCAGAGGGGAACATTGTGCTGACAGGTTGTGAGGAATGATAATTTCACAGCTATTTGGCTTGAGTCCAGCCAATTGATTTGGATAGGAAGGAAGAACTCTGCGGACAATTAGCACTTTCCTGACGGTCCATTTACCACAGGGTTGATGTGCACTGCCATCGATGCAGACTGCAAGCTCTGCATGTGGATTACTTGTGTATTAGGGTGGATAGCACAGATCTATAAAACACTGACATATTAAATTGAGATACAGGTGTAAAAAGAGGTAAACACAGCTGTTTTTTGTTTATCGAATGCTGCATTCCTTTGGAAGCACTTCAAAATATCACCACCCCATATGAGAGGTTTTTGTGTGAGATATTGGTTCATTTTTGACAGAACTCCTGATATCACTTTTTCTACAACAGACAATATCCTCTTGAGAGGCTTTATATAAGAAACAATAGCTTTAATAAATCCTGCTATAAATCCACCACAACCAACCAGCAGCTTGAGATGAGCTCGAGTCCAAGCCAGAAAGGCTCAGATATGCAATGGGACTCTGCGGTCTGAAACTGATGACCCAGCTAATAAAACCTATGCTTTACTGACAAAATGTTCCTCTGTTCCCCAAGCACAGCCCCAGACACCCCCTCAGAGACCGGAGGTCCTGACTCTTGGCTCACCGATGTCTGCCATCTCAGGCACGGAGGCTGAAAAGGGGCCATCTGGGAATTTAGGGGCGTTGTCGTTCACATCCTGGACCTTGATGATGAATTCGGACTCAGGTTCCACAGCTCTGTTGGTGAAACGGTCGACAGCCCGAGCGTGGAGGACATAATGGCTCTTCTTTTCTCTGTCCAGGCTTTTCTTTGCATGAATATCTCCCGTTAACTCATTGATTGTGAATATGGTACCGGCACCTTCTCCAGAGAGTAGATATTGAACAGAGCCATCACCTTTGTCTGAGTTTGAGTGTAACTGAAAGTGACAAAGAAAAGAAAAGAAGTTTTATTTTTGCCGCACTGCTATATAGCTTTAAACCAAATGCAAATGTTCTATGGTGTTAAAACCCTATAATTATTTATTCTGACACATTTTGCTATTCCGAAATGCATATTATTTGCACATAATTTTAGAGAGAGAGACAGTGAGATTCAAACCCTTGAAACCACATTGAAAATCTAGCTAGAGAATTGTGCAAAATTCTGAATTGAAAAACAGTCTTCCATTTAACTGTTTTGTAAGAATTGAACTGTAATTACGAGAATAAACTAAACAAACTATATATAACTAAATGCATATTTTACATTTCATTCATTCATCCAACCATTCTGAACAATGTTTAAATTGAACTTTGCTTCTAGTTAAAACTCACAGTTTTTCTTTTAATTCCAATTCATTGGAATTAATTGCTTACATTCAGAACTGCAATGTCCTCTCTAAATAACTAATTTCAAATTCTCTTCACATTTAGGAACTTAACCTTGAATTTTAAAAGCATTCTCAATTCAATTCTGTATAGGTATACTTTATTGTCCCCGGGGGAAATTTGTCTTAGGCTCAGAAATACAACCACAACATGACATAAAACATAGTAAGAAAAAAAAGGTCACAGTAACACATACCATACAATATAACAATTTAGTGATACTGAAACTGTGACTTTGTACAAAAAGACAGATGTTCTTGCTTCCACTGAAGCACAAGTTGCTCTTTGAATTCTCAAATCATGCTGGGGATCATCAAGTTTGACTAACTTTGATAGATGTTATTTTATTTTATTTTTTATGGTGATATTCAAATTTCCAATAAAACAAATAATAAACATTTTCCCTAATGCTTTCAGACTTTTGGTCCCTAATTATAAATACAGTAACTTCATAGCATAGTTTTAAATGCCAGGCTTTGCATTTGTAAAACCTCTAACTATAAGGAAACAAGACATGAAATGACATAGACCTAGATCTAGAAATAAATTAGCAAAGTCAGAAAGCACAAAAAAATGAAAACACTCCTGTCATAAAATTTATGGGAGATTTTGTATAGTTCAAGCTTAAATGTGTGATTTTTTTTTTTTTTTTTAATGACAAATCTATCATGATAATGACTGTGGCATGCACCAGCTCCTGTCAAAGAATGCTCTTGATTTATAATTAGCTTGCTCTTTAAATAGAACTCACATAACATGTACCAAACAAGCACAAGGATATCCCATGTGCTCTGAGGAAATACTTTTTAGAGGAAACGACTGTCGTTCACCCACAATTTCCACTTACTAAAAGAGGCCTAAATATATACTCGTGATATTACTCCTTCTCCATTGGAATGTAAATATAACTCTTTCATGACAATTTTTTAAACTCATGGGTAAAAAGAGCATGGCAGACATGGAAGAAATTATACACTACACTTTGACATTATGAGGCAAAAGCCTTTGGCTCCCAACCAGAACCAAATTGAGTTTCATGTGAAATACACATGCATCACAAGGGTGAAAGGATACCTCCTAATAAACATGGCTTAATCCCAGCACATTCATATTAGTTATGCAATAAGAGATTCTGTAAAAGAATATTAGTTTTGGTGCCTCAAGGTAAGAATTTTCTGTGATGCCAAATATAAATATCCAAACAAGTATTTCGAATTTGCATAAGCAAATATGCAGTCTACAGCTATTATGCTGATCCTTCAAAGAACCCTTTTTACTTATTTATTTATTTATGCACTAGCAAAATAAGTTACAGCCCTTGGTCTGTTTACTTTTCCATATGTTCTTATTCTATCTTAACATATCAATAATCCCAAGCATGAGTACAATATTAGAATTTCTTTTCTCGCCAATAAAATCATGTGGTGCAAACATGCAGAAAAAAATTAAAAGATAATAGAGAGAATCCCCTGCACCTTAGATTTTAAAATGGCATGTGGAGCACCTCCCCCAAAATTATTCACACATAAACCAAGATGGCTGTAAAGATGCTACAAGGCCTTCACAACTAAAATGCACACTTTACTGTCTAGTTTCCGGTCGTATTGTGAATTGGTGCATGTTGTTAAGAAAAAAAGAAAAGAAAAAAAGCTTGCTGTTGTAGTCAGAAAATACTTTTTAATTTTAATTTTATTTACTAATGAATTAATGAATTCATTAATTATGTATTTAAATAATTATTCTGTACACTATATATATGCACAGGGATATTTGTAACAATAGCCAACAATATATCGTATGGGTAAAATTATAGATTTTTATTTTATGGCAAAAAATATTAGTATATGAAGAAATGATCATGTTGCATAAATATATTTTGTAAATTTCCTACCATAAATATATCAAAACATAATTTTTGATTAGTAATATGCATTGCTAATAACTCTCTCTTTCTCTCTCTCTCTCTCTCTCTCTCTCTCTCTCTCTCTCTCTATATATATATATATATATATATATATATATTTTTTTTTTTTTTTGCACCCTCAGATTCCAGATTTTCAAATAGTCCAAATAATGATTAACTTTTACCCATTGGTTACATCACATGCCATTTTAGAGACATTAAAAAACCAAGAGACATTTGAAACCAAAAATAAAAACATTTCCCAAAAATTTCAAACAAGATCTTTCCTTTTCTTTAGCATGGACACATTTGTAGTATGTAATTGACCCATATGTTTACAGAGGTGCATCATGAAGGACAGCTTCTGTTCTGTCATCTTTCAGTGTGTCAAATCTGCTGACACATACTTCATTAGTAACACGAAAGCTATGCTCATGCAATTACAGCGACACAAACCACAGAACAATATGCATACAAAACAGCATAAAGCTTCGGTGAGAGGAAGCTGGATGTGACCATCACCTGAAACTGAGAAACACAGTTATTTTCAGGCCACTTATCCAACAATAAATGCTGCCATTTCAGTTGCTAATGATCACTAATGTGGCCTTAAAAAAAGGCAATCAGTCTGATCCCCCAAAAGAAAAAAAAAGAAAAAAGGAATTGGCAGAACACAGCCCCTGGTGTAAATAAAAAAGGAGAAAAAAACAACAACATTACTTGGCATGTTGCTTGGTTGCTATTCAAGCAGCTTTCTTTTTCCCACTGTGTTCCCATAATTCTTGGCAGCCAGTGTAATCCCACCGAAGTGAGCAATTAGTCAGAATGACGTTCACCTTCCAAACCTTTCCCCCCTGGCTAACAGGGACATTCACCTTCACAGATATATATGGCAGGCGGGCCTGAAACAACACTATTTCTGGTGCTGGTGCCCACAAAACTTTCAGTATAAGCCTGGTTACAGCTGCAATGCAGCATGGCACATACAGTATTAAACCATACCAAAAATATGCTCTTATCCACACAGCTAAGCCAGAAACCCAAACCAGCCACTATTTAAGGATGCTCATACCCACCTCTTTCATTCTGCTCTGCATCCTCATGTTCACCTGAAGCATCCAGCATTATGAAAGATCGAAGAAACCTCCTACATTGTACTTTAGAAAAGAGTGACCCCTTTTTTTGAACTTGCCTTAGGTATTTATGGAAGCACCATTCTGTAGGTTCAGGTTTCCCTAATAGATGGATTAAATATTTGTATCATGCATTTATCTATTCCTAAACACTTAAACCGAGGATAAATAAAGTAAATATTTGTTAGGAAATGCCCTGATGTTGTGAGGGGAAAATTGTGAAGATCATATAATACAACTAAACTGGCTCTATATACTATTTGCCTAGACCTAGTCTTATTGTTAACGATTAGTTAATGTAAAAAAAAAAAAAAAAAGAAAAAAAAAGATAACTTGGTTTTGTATTCTAAACAATTTTTTATTATTATTATTATTATTATTATTATTATTATTATTATTATTATTATTATTATTATTATTTATATTATTATTATAAAGGACAATACATTAGTTTGAAAACAAAATTAATGTTATTAAAAAGAGGAATACAAATATATATTATTATATCTTATAGGTGAAATTCCTAAGAAAAATATGAAATGAAATATTTAAAATAGGGCATTGTGGTAAAACAAAGAAAAGAAAAAAAAATCAATGGGCATGTTTAGAATGCTCACTGGGATTAAAAAGGATTTTAAGATTCAACATCCTGTGTGAAAAAAGTCACATAAAACATCAAGAAAGGAGGGGAGGCAGATGAGTGGGAGATAGAATGCATTGACTCGTCCAGTATGACGCTGTTCCCCTGCACAACATTACCACACAAATGAAAGGCTTTGAGAAACCTGCCAGACAGATATAGACTCAAATCTGAAAGCAGCCAGCCTAGAAAATACAAATGCATCAAATGCGATTAATAGGATTATGAATGAAAGCAAACACTTGAGCACAATGGAAAGTCATTAACCATTCGAAACAAACTGGGTGTGTTGCACATCTTGCATGCTAAGCAGTCTGATCCGGCTCGGAATACATCCTCCAATTAAATTATAATGGTGACCACTGAGTGTTTGCACACCTTGTCAAACACATCCATACACCCACACTCGTCTACGATTCATTCAGAGCTCCAAGACATTTTATTATGGTGCAAAAGTGATGCATTTAGATCCATTAGAGCACCTATTATGGGTCAAAAGCCTTTTAATGTATGCATGCTTTGAGGTAACGCTACTGAATCTTGCAGCATGAACATTTCAGTGCTTTAACATGGGGAAATCAAATCTGACTATTCTTATTGATTGATGGAATATTGCAGTGTTCATTATACTGTACATTATTAATCCATGCACATCATTATTTTCATAAAATGCATGTGCCCTCATAAACTTTAACCAAAATAAACTCCCCTCCCTGTTCCCATTTTTTAAAATCTTACCAGAACTTAAACTACCAGAATAAAAATATATTTTGTATATTAACATTACTAATAAACATTTATATATTTTATTTATGAACCGATGTTCAGCTGTTCCGGATAAACAGTCATCAGAGCTGGTTAACACTGGTCACAGATGCAGGGATGCACCTCTAATTTTAACAAACTGATTGATCACTAAAACACTCACAGATCATGTTTTAACTTCATTATATTGACAGTCACATCCAGTCATATCTCGATGGAGGCACTTCCTCCTCTCATGTGACTTTCCCCATTCATTCTCAATTACCCCCCACCAAACTCACGGCAGGGGTCTGTTAAAATTAAATGGGCTGAGAGGAGGCGAGAGTGATGCCAACTCTTGCTGTAACTTTTCCTACGGTGTCACTGTTGAACAGTTTTACTTTATAAAAACGAATGATTATATATATGCTTTTATGTCATATTTTGCAATATTTGCATGTTCTTCTAATCCTGTTTTTTTTTTTTTTTTTTTGAGGAGGCCCTTGCCCCTGGTCACAATAGGGAAGAAAAGGCGTTCAGAACTTCCATTTCACGCTAACTTTAAAGTCCACCCAAAAATGAAAACTGTCATTATTTACTCAGTCTCATGTTGTTCTGAACCTGCATGACTTACTTTCTTCTTTGGGAAAAACAAAAAAAAAGATACATCGAAGAATGCTGGTACCCAAACAGTCAACAGAAACCAAAATTTGTTACCAGAATTCTTAAATAAGTACTTTTATGTTCCACAGATGAAGGTAATCATACAAGACTTGAGAGAGTGAGTACATGACAGAACATTCATTTTTGGGTGGACTGTGCATTTAACAGTACATGTTAATGTGTGAACATATAAATGAGACTTTGAAGAAACAATGCCCTATATTGTCAAAACAAGGCCCTAATTAGAGGCGTCTTGCTTCGACTGACCTCATTCTAACAGTCTTTTTAATATTCATAGGAATGTCTGCATCAAGAATGCACTAAAATAACATATACACTGAAAACATCTCTCTCTCTGCAGACATGACCATAATGCAGGGTTTGCGGTTACTGCTGCCGCAGACCTGAGTGCACAGGTTGCCTTGTGCAGGGGCTTGATGAACTGCCCACGCTACAAGAAGGAAAGGACTGATTAAATCAGGGCTCAGCCTTCGCCGCTAACCGCAAATTAAAGACGGCGTGCTGATAGAAAGGTCAATTTTACACTGCACCAAGAGCCCTTCACGTCAGAATAAGGAAGCATGCATGGGCAGCACTGAGTTTGGTAATTTGCCATTAGTGAGAAGGAGGTGAGCGGTTTAATGTAATCCTCCATCTTAAAAGCTGCAGTGACAGATATTCATCAGCCGGACAGACTCCAGTAGAACTGCAGCGAACTGATCTCTATCTGTCTTCCTCTACTCCAAAGTCTACATTACTGTAGATCCTCTCTAGTTATCACACACTCGCACTAATGTGTGCTACCAGTCTGCTGGTAAAGAGATTAACAGAGAAAGAGACCTTCCAGAGCTCCAGCAGCTTGCTAGCTTTCTATTACAAATTTCAAAGCTTAAGCTGTTGTTTCTGGATGTGTATGTGTATGTGTGTGTGTATGTGCTTTTCCACATGAAACGGGAGCATATTTACCACTGCAATAATCTACAGTATGAAGAACAAATTGTATCTGCTAGGCAAAAATAAAATAAACAAATATTTGCTGTATTTTTTATTTTTTTTTTCAATATGAAGGAGCGCTCAAGTAAGTGCTGGCAACACTTTTTATAATTATTCATTTGATTGAAGTGAATTGAAGTGTGAATAAATCAAAGAGCAGCTGAATTGAACCTCATGAGACTGTTGTGTCTCTCGCTCAGCCAGAAACTTCGTCTGCTATTGTTTAGATTGTGTTACCGTTGGATGCCACGGATGTATCACTTCTTTGACAAGAATCATACAATGAGCATAATGTTACTTGACAAAAGGGGAAAATAATTTAATACATTTTTGCAAATCATTATACAGTGTTTTGCTGAAGAGTTCAGTGTTGAAAGATGCATTTCAGTACTTGGTTAGTTAGCTTTAGTTAGCTTTTCAATTATGTTTTGGCTTAAAATGTAAAAACATATTTTATATTTAACGCCCTTTTTGAGCCCCCTTGATTGAAAATTTGGACTGCTGCAGTTAGACAGATGTCACTTTGCATGTTATCAACTCCATGGTTATTTTCACAGACTACGATCATATGCCACTTTAGTAGGATTTTTTTTTTTTTTTTTAATAAAATTATTAAATGCACTGTAAAAATACTGATTGAATTGTAAAAAGACAAAAACTATGATAATAACAAAAACCAAGCCAACTTATTTTATTGTTAATTAATTAATACATACATTAAATCATTAGGGAACCTTAAAAATCACACATTTTTTATGTGCTTTTTGTATTTTACCATAAATTCTTCTAAAACGAGATGACCAAACAGCAACAAATATTGTTATTTTTAATGCTCTGCAGGTGTTGAATTGTTTTTCAGCCAACACATTTCAGGATAATTTCTTTCTAACTAAATATCCTCTCTGTGTGCTCCATGTCTAACCCACAAAACTTTGTCCCAATGAAATTTCCCATCTGCTTTTATAAAGTGACATAGTTTATGTTCTTATCACTAAATATTTGAGGACAGGCAGGGTTTTAGTAGAACAGGTCTGTCTGGGCCCCAAACCTCTTTTTGTCTGACCACTGAAGTGGAGAGAGGAAAAGTTGGTGGTCTGGTGGGACCAGGCAGGAGAAGGTGTTAAAAAAGAGAAAAGAAAACGAGTGGAGAGGAGTGTGGGAGGCCATTGAGAGCCTCAACCCATTTCTGTCACTGCAGTTTAAGAAGGCCTGAGAGAAAATATTCAGTTCTCTCAAATCTTTTACAGACAGGTCACACCACAGCAGCACAAATTTAAGTGGCACCCATGTGAGCAGAACAAGGGCACTGTTTGGCTTCATATTTTGCAGTTTAATACAGGTAAGAATGTTGTCACACTGAGTTTCTTTTCTTTTCAATGTTAGTCAAAAGTCTCCCTGACAGGATCTAACCAGTTCCACTCTTTTCCAAAATGAGCTCCATGGAATTCAATCCCCTGACTTTTAAAGACAAAATTTAAAAAACCTACATATAGTGTGACTAATATAGTCCAATACCTGATCTAATGACTTCTATGAGTCAATTTTTCCACTGAGAATAAAAAGTGTGTAAGCACACCTGGCGTAGCTCCAGTTCTTCTCAGTGGATCAAAATCATGTGGCTCGACCAGTGTAGTCCAATTACACAACAAAATATTTGGTCCTTCTCAGTGATTCAGTGATTCCATTAGACCAATTACAGAAATACTGGCTCATATGAATCAGTTCATTTATGTGAATCAAAATCATGCAGTGTGGCTGGGGTGGTCAGACTTCCCAAAGACTGACTCATATGAGTCTGTTCTTGTCAGTGAATCAAAACCAATACAGCACAACCCATGTAGTGCAATTAAAGAACAAATTATTCTAATGAATCAGTTCTTCTCTGTGAATCAAAACCATACAGCTCAACCAGTAGTCCAATTACAGAACGAATGACTGAATGAAGAAAAAAGAAAAATAAAAAGTGATACAGCTCAACCAGCATAATCCCATTACATGACAAAAACCTATAAACCAAACTATTGGATACTGTAGTGAATCAAAACTGTATAATGGAACCAGTATTCAAGTCAGACAAAGAATGACTCTTATGAGTTAAAATAATAGCTAAGGCCAATTACTGAACTGTATTAATATTATCACTAAATCAATGTACTTTTAATAGTTGTAAATTTACCTTTTATTGACATTACAATTGGGAAATACAATTTCTTTTTATCTCTTAAAAGTACTAAAATAATCAAAAATGGAACTGTTATACAACTGGAATCATTTCTCATGCCCAGCACACATGAACACATATGTATTTATACTCAAGTGGGCAGATCTGAAGCAAACCTGACCAATGGTACTGAGGAAAAATAGCACACACACACTTGGCTTAGTTCCTGAGAGGAGGTGTAGACAATTGATGGCTGCTCAGCCATTTCTTCATAAACTCTGCTATCTTCATGTTAACCTTCACCTCACTGGGCCAAAGTCAAAAGCTGTCAGTGTCACCATGTATTATTCCAACCCATGAAACACTGCGGTTTCATTTGAGCCGACAGAGCTAGCCAGTCTTCACAGAACCGAATGGGCAAAAAAATGTTTGTACCGCTGTTGAATTTTATAATCCGCAGAGGGGTCCCAAAATATAAGGTACTCCATATGATCATCATACGAATGTGTTACCTTGTGTATGAAGACAATGAAAGAAACAGAAACAAAAAAGGGCCTCTGGATCTTTGTGTTTGTCTGCAGTTGACAGTCAAAACAATTAGACTCTTTTTAGCAGGATGGATGTAACGGGTCAGCCTTTAATTTGCAAGCCAAATCAATTTTCTGACAAAAACATGCTGTTCTGAGAAACAAGGATATTGTTCCTGATTAGTCACCTGCACTATTTACTCGCTTCCAAGAAAATATGACTACAAGAACACAGTGACATTGCACATTTTAATCTGAATCCAAAAACATGACGCAAGGCCATTGTCTCTGGTTAAAACAGCACTCTTTGGAGAAACCATTCGTTCAACAAACCATAAAAAACACAACAGCTCAGTTTGTTTCAGATAATCAGATGATTCTTACAACTGCACACAGATAAAAAAAAAAAAAAAATAGGGCTCTTACCTTCCCCACATACTGGGCATCCGGCCCAATGTGCTCTTCCAAAACGAAGAACTGATTCCAGATCCAGCCTCGCTTGGGCCGGTGATGAGAGTCCTTGTCACCGTCAGGCAGTTTGGTCTGGTTGTGGGTGAACGTGGGGCTGGGCGGTGAAGGGGTCCCATAGCTCCTCTGGAGCACACACAGGCACAGCAGCAGAGGGGACAGACAGGCAGGGCTGCTGGCTGCTCTCATGTTAAAGAGTAGGAACGTTTGGACTCCCGCTCTCGCTCACCCAGAGGTCTCTCTCTTGCGGTGGGCGGCTCTAGATGCCGATCGGACCAGTTCGCAGGGCTTGGCTGATGGCCATGGTTTAAATCCTGTTGTCGCTGAGACCCGTCGGGCGACACTCACATCGTGGGCCAAGAGTGAGACGTGTTGATTTGTTGGGGAGCCGGCTTCCACTGGAGACTCACTGGAGGCGATGGCAGATATCCACAAAACATCTGTGTGAAGGAAAGAGGACAAACTGTACTTTCATGCAGGCGAAATGAAACGCAGCCAACGATTACATTTTAATTCCACTGAAAAGTTGGGATTAGCTGTTGCCAGTGAAGATCTAAGATATGAAAATTGGCCTAAAAGCCTATCGCGATCTTGCTGTTTTCCGTTCAGTGAAACATCTAATACATTTTTGATGGAACAGCTGTTCTAGTATAATAGCAGGGATCATGTCTGCTGGTGCAAGGGATGTGTAATGAGAGCTCCAGCATGGTCTCTATTCAATTGACTTAACGGCATTCCGGGGATCAATGCATGTCCCTGGTTACCTCGGCAAAGAAGCTGATAGCTCTCGACTTCTCTCCCTCTCTGTCAATTCAGATTTGTCACTTGTTGAGGAGAAACTCCCTCATACTCTTCATTCCTTGACGGCATGAGGGTTACTGACATGGACGAGTGAAATACCTAGTGCTTTAGGCTTAGTCTTCCTCAAAACGTATGGAAATTGCAATGTCTGAATTAAAAAACAAAAAACAAACAAAAAAACAAATAAACAAATGACAATGGAAACGCTTCAGGGTGGGCATTTCCTGTCACCTTAGATACATCTGAACATTTCATTTCCAAGACATGTTTGAAACAGTCACAGTAATGCTGAAGCCAAGTCCCAGGGGTCTAACATTATATGACCGGAATAAATATTTCATGGGGCAACACAAACTGACAGTGTGATTTCTGAGAGACTCACTTTTGTTTGTAAGGGAGGATGGCATGTGTGGCATGTGAATGCAACGTTCATCTCTCAAGAACCTCACAATTTTTTAAATAAATTTAGCATAGAGTGTATTTGAAGGCAATAGTCAGCATTTCAAGATCTGCATTTGTTATGTTTATTCATTAGTGCACGTAGGTCGATAATACAGTAGCAGAAATAGAATCCGTTGGAATTAATGAATGAACATTGCAATATGAGTCTGAATGCATTTCAGTAAAAGTGCTTGTTGTTATATAATCTTAATGAAAGAGCCACTGATATACTAAATGACTAGGGGATAATTTTAGACTACTAATACAATAGAAAAGGCTTTCTAACTTTTATTCTCTTCTTTTGCAATTGTTCTAACTTGACTATGAAAGAATAAAAACGTGAGGTTAGGTTTAACAGTCAGCTGTAGGTTCTTCAAGACTGAAGAGGGAGTCTATGCAAAACATCAGTTCCATCAAAAGCAATTGCTGCAAACTTCACTGTTTAGCTAACTGTACAAACCAGAAAATGAGTCTGGTTAAATTGAATCTGTAATGCATAATGACGTGTTACTGTGGAAACTGTGGCGCATATCAGAAAACAGTTTCACAAATGCCATGACATGTTGAATACTTATTTCTAAGAGCAAAATATTTGAAAAATGTTTCATTGTCTGCCTTATTCATGCATTGCACACAAAAGTCTTTTTCAATTGCTTTCTTTGTCTTTCTGGCAACAGATGACCTACTCTTGAGCTGTTTATGAATATTACTTTACGAAAATGAATGAACTTAATTTTCAGACTGGGTAAATAAGAAGAATTGAGAATTTAAGTGGGAAGTTAATCTTTCAGTCACCAATTAGCATATGACAGTTCAACTAATCTTATGATATAACATGAGAGATAAAAAAAATAAAAAAAATAATGAGTGTGCATTCAGATTGGTGAATGAATGGGGAGAACAATAAAACCACATTTCACAGTGTTTAGTGTCCCAAATTCAATGACCAGGCCACTTTTGTGACTATTTAACTCATTAGCTATAGCAGGAGAATAAGTGCCACCATTGAACTCTAAGTAAAAGGATGAGTAAATAACCATGGTATCAATAAAATCTCTTTGACTGTGAAACTTTTTATGTTTGAACTATGGCTTTTTGCTCCCTAAAAGCATCAGTGTACTGGTGCTTTAAACCCTGAAACCACTGTGCTAATCTGAAGTGGAAGTCACAATGCCACAATAAATTCAGTAAACAAGAAGTTAATAATGAGTAAATTGGATTTCAGACACAGTTGGCAGTTTACTTTATCCATTTTTGTTCCTCAAAAAAGAAAATAGACAACAATCGATTGTTGCAGTTTTCTGAGCATCAAACATAAGCAGTGATGTTTCATTCTCCAATGAATCGATTGAGTAAATGATTCAAAGACTCATTGACTCACTGAGGACAATGCTTTGAGGCCAAAAAAAGATTTCATTAATGAATGAATAAGTGTTAATAATAATTGAGTTAATGAGGGAATCATGAGTTGTGTTTTTTTGATGATGATGAATTGATTAAGTGGATGATTCAAAATACAGTCAAATACAGTCATTTGCCACCTACTGGTTTAACAATGTACAATAAAGTGCAAAAAGAGTAGGGTACAACAGGGTTAAATGCCCAACTTAAGAAAAAAAAAACTGCTATTCACTACACCTAAAATGTATAATTGCAGAAGAAATATATTTCACGAGAATCCCATTTACTTATAATTGAATAAAGGTTATGCATATTAGGCATGCTGTCCCACGGAGAGAGCTATTGGAGGCCCGGCAAGAGTCCCGAGCCCGGGGCACCCCAACACCCATGATGAACTGGCATGTTACTTCCCAAAATTTGTTTATGAAACATCACATGTTGTAATGGACATTACTGGAGCAACAGATAAATAAATAATTCAGGTTGTTTATTTTGATTAAAAATCGTATATAAATATATGAGGTGGCAAGAGGAGCATTTTACCCCTAACACAGTATTGATACAAATACTTCCAGCTAAAATAATGTTTTTTATTTCATTTATTTTATTTTATTATAAAATTAAAAATAATGTGTAAGAAAATACTTGTTCAAAACAATCACTTTAGCAAAGTTTGTACTATTTTAATGCTTATTTTGAAAAAATAAATAAATACACTTTTATTCAATAAATATGCTGTCATTAAAATATGTTAATACAAAAATATATTTTAAAATACAGAAACAAAATCATTTTAATAAAGATTGTGAAAGTATTGAATGAGGTCCAATAAATAACTGAATATATATTTACAGTATTAACAACAAATGGTATTCCATTGTATTATATGATTAATATCATGTTTTTAAATAAAATGGTTTCATTCTAAGTATGTTCTTTCTAAATGAAAGCTGCCATGGATCACGTTATACCCTAATTGGAAAAATCCCACTTAAAGACTATAAACATTAAAACATATATAAAATAATAAAAATAAAATAAAAATACACCATTAAAGTTGCTAACATTGAGAACAGGTCAGACTTTGCATTTTAAATGGTTATGATAAGCACATGACTCAAAATAAACATCTCTAAATAGAACATCTGACATCTGTGAATCTGGATTCAGCTGTGTGATGAAACGTAACCGATTTGAACCTGCCTGACTGAACTCACCAGGCTTGATGCAACTCTGAGCACCAGTCTGATAAGAATTACCAGACCATTGGCCTCAGGTCACTGGACAGTGAGTTTGTCACAATGGAGTAGATTTTATTGTGAGATTTTTTTTTGACATAAAATCTCAGCATGCTTGACACCATGAAAAGAGGGAGCAGGAGGGTAAATATTATATTGGACACTACTGTCTCAAAATATAGTAGAAAAAATGTATGAGTTCCAGTTTCATCAATGTTTTCTAATTACAGCAATTAATTTCTAATTATGAAAATTAGCTTTTTTTTTTTTTTTACGTATTTTGTATTCCATAATAATAGCCATGTTAAAAACCATATACTGCATTAAAAAAATATATATATATATATATATATATATTAATATATATATATATATATATATATATATATGATGGCTTTTTACTCGCTGAATATGAAAGAAAAAGAAAAATGCTGAATAAAAGCAGGAGCCTGAGTCTAGTTTCGAGAGGAATGAATATGCTACTGTAGCTTCTCATTCAGAATAATGTCCATCTGCTCAATCAGAAACGCAATTTATTTACTGAGTCTTGCTGAAGATTTTTCAAGAGGAGGAGGGGAGGGCGAAGCCTTTTCTCGCTCTTTCAAGCTTATTGTGTTGCCTTGAAAAGAAATTGCTTTTTGAGTGCATTTTGACTAATACTGGGCGACAGCTACGTTTCTTTCATGCTTTTCCAATGGTTTATGTTAAAACAGACAGTTGTCAAAGTTTCAATCGCTGAACCCTTATCT
>NW_020523366.1:0-53120 GCF_003368295.1 Carassius auratus
CTTTTTTTTTTTAATCGGTCTGAAAAAGCTTGGTAAATTCAGAGGGAAAGAATATCTTTTGGATTTTCAAGGCTTTAGTCACAGAGTCATAAGTTGGATATAATAAGACATTTAAGAACAAGAGTGAAAAAGGCAAAAAAAAAAAAAAAAGGCAAATTTATACATATATCAGTGTGCTGAGCACATTTATGAGTTTCAGCTTTCCTTTTGTAACATTCAGTTTCATAAGCATTTGGTCAATATGAAAACACATGTAGACTGATTTTTTTTTCCATATGTTTTTAAACTTTTTTAAACATAAGCCAGTTCATAAACTTTTGAACTTTTTGATTGCACTGTTTTACCTGGTAACAATGAAGAAAAACAAGCCAAAATGTAGGGGATGGAAAAATAGCATTCAAACAAAAGCTCTGCATGCACACCTGTGCACATACACACACATGTGTGTGTGTGTGTGTGTCGACATACAGACTCACACACAGGGACTGAACGGGTGACCACAGCGCAGAATAGTCTTGCAGCTGGCGAAGCGTTCATTTGGCAGTAAATTCAGAAAGTATGTGTGTGTGTGTGCAGTTAGAATCTAGTGCAACGTTGCAAAATGCCTCATCTGCATGTTTTCTCAATGTGCGTATAAAACCAAAAAGTGTATTCAATAAAAACTAACAATTTTCTTTCCAGTTGCGTTCATCGGATAGAGATCAAAACAGCTATCCCGGAAGGTCTTTCTGCTCGCACCTTCCTCTCTGCCTCAGTCTGACTGACTAAAGGAGTGCTTCTCTCTGTCTAATACAGAATAAAAACAAGACCTTTCAGGCGTTTGTGCAGAAGAACAAGAGTGAACTGTTCTCATAAGGTTCAGATATCTTCTGATTCTATTCTTAAATATCTTAAATAAGTTGTATAACAATTTAATAAGCATATCATCAAAACAAATTCTTAAAAAAAAGTTTAACTATAGCTTTTAATAAAATATAAATAAAGAAATTCAAATAAATAAAAAAATATCACTAAGGACTGTCTTTACAAATCTTTAAACATTTTATTGTATTGAAAGGATATTTTTCTGATACACAAAAATTTGGCATAACTATGGCAAAAAACACATGCGTTTGCAATCTGGACATGATTAGTTTTCATAATTTTTATAAAAATAAAAATACTAAAGTTATTAAAATATGAAGTAACATATAGAGGTGTGGAAATGATGCAGTGACTAAAATTTGAAATAAAATCAAAACTATCTTTTAGTTTCTACAAAGAAACTCGCCTACTTTACAACTTACAACGCACACTGTTCAACTTCATGAGGTGCATCCTGGGATGTTTTTCAACAGTATTTGTTTATAAATTGTAAAAAATGTATCTAGCAAAGAAATGGATAAGTATTGTAGACAGTTTACGTATATCTATCCAGCACTGAAGCTTTTTAAGATCATGAGAAACAAAAGAATTTGCACGAGTACGTACACAATAGAAAATGTAATTTTTTAAAATGAAAATCAATGCAAGAGGTGAGACACTCTCAGTTGTGGTTGGAATCTGGAATTCTTTTATAGTGCCTTAAGTACTTTTCTTAATCACACACAAACACACACGCTTTCAGTGCTTTCAGTAGGGTGCCGGACTACAGCGAGAGCTTCAGTGCAAACCTGCATCAGATAATGCAAAGTGATAAGATACAGCACAGCTGAGTTCAGCAAGTTCTGCTTGAATTGTAGCAATTTTGATGAGTAGATATTTAACCGCATGCGATATGTGGGCTGCTACGGAAAATTCAGTTTTAGGGGATTGTACAAAAATGCCTGTGAAAGAGTCATTTCTGAACGGTGTCCACATCCACAAGCCTCATGAACGAACATCATCTGATACTCTCGGGGTCCTCAGGTTTTGTCTGTGTGGGTTTCAGGATAAAGTAAACAAAAATACAGGGAGAGTTAAAGTTCGTCTTTATCCTTTTAGCAGTTACTTCGCCTTTATTCTGTTATGGCCACACACAGTGACTCAGAACTGAGGATGTTATATTGAGGCAGTTTCTGAAAGCGAGACCATATCTTGCAGTGTTCGTTTTATAAATGAGATAATCTGCACGTAAAGGCCTTTATCTGTAGGCTCCTCATCATATCTATAGTTGTGGTACTAATCATAACAGCCACAAAGCACAAGATAAACTAATAATCAACTGATACTGTGGCTTATTCCGCTAGCTTCCTCACTAACTGTTTACCAATCTAGATGAACTGATACTGTCTCAATTTATTATGAGTGCATGGATCTATCTAAAGTTAATATTTATAAAAAAAAAATCTAAATGATTATCTGCATCATTTTTATTTTATTTTATATTTTTTTTGTCAAGAAACACTGTAAAAGTACTGATAAATACATAATTTAGGTTATTTTAGCTTAATTGAGATATTATGATTATGTTTTTCATATGTTTGCACAGAAAAGTCCTGTTATTTTTTAAGATTTTGTACAGATTGAAGAAAGTTGAGTTTAAACAGGGTACTTTCCATATCAACTTGATTATTGGCTTTTTCATGTCAAGCCAGATTTTAGACTAAACTAATGTTGTGCTTTAATATGAATTGTGAAAATGGAAATGGCATACTTGATGTTAAATGTGTGAAAATCCCTATTACTAAACTCAGTGAGAATGAGTAGAGTCACACACCCACGCTGGATCCACTTCACACACGCACACACACACACACACACACACACACACACACACTACCCATGAGTCTACTGTTAAAGCCATTAATAAATTAATAAATAAGGTAAAGGTAAATATGAAGCAAGTATGAAAAATAGAATAAGAACAAATGTAGCTGCATGGAAAATTTCTATTAAGTACTTTTCTAATATATTAAACCTGCACAAGCGTCTTATCAAGTCAATTTGAATATTTTAAGAGCATTTTAAATTATAAAAGGCACATTGATTCTATTACAAACATTGATTATTATGTTGTGCATTCACGCCATCTTTCATCCGTCATGAGGTCATCAGGTTCATCAGGCAATGCAAAGGCATTTTGAATTTATAAGAAATTATAAGTCAAAATCCTGATCTCAAAATCCGATCTACACTGCTTTTCTGTATTCCTACAAAGTCCTGCATATCATACGATCTCATCCTCCATGATGTGAATCATCCAGCTCTGACTTCAGTGGTTCATGACACCTCGGACGATTCATCTCCCTGCTAATATGGTGGAACGAGTCACGTACAACTACAAACAACACAGCGAAACTCCAAAAAGGTCAATCTGAAAGTATATAATCACTACATCCTAAACTAGAGTCTGAGGAGCAAGATGGAAGAACAAAACGGACACAAAGGTGTTTTGCAACTTGTCCTTTGCGATATAAGTTGAAATTACAAAGACATGAGGATGCATCCAATGTGATGTTAACATACATTTGTCACACACCAGCACAAACCTTAGTGAAATACATACTTACTAGGCCAAACACACAAAAAAAAAAAACACGAATGCCTACCTCGCATCATCTTCACAGCATGTGTGAACTGCTGTCTTTCTCTGGTGAAGACACAGGTCAAAATCACTCAGTATGGTTAACAGCTCTGTGTCACAGTTAATCAAACCAATAAACAGATGATGCTGTCGTAAGTGAGAGATGACAGAGAGATTAGGTGGTTGTCTGTCCGTAGGTGACACAGAGAGAGAGAGAGAGAGAGAGAGTATTTGTGTGTGTTTTGTATCCGTGAGTGACAAAGAGGGAGAGGGCCTGTCCCTTTCAAACTCTAGATAGATACACCTCTTTCTACCGCGCACGCATGATCATGATGTCTCTTCTGAAGAACTTCATGTGCTGTTTCTCTGTCCGTCTATAGGTGGACTCTTCTTTCTCTTTCTCTTTCCATTTCAGCAGTGAGCAGCTCACCTCTGTATGTGTTTTCAATGTGTCTTTCTGAAATCCTGAATTCCTCACTCTATCCTGCTCTTTTTCCAAAAGTGGACACACAATTAAAAACTCCCAAACACTATCAAACTCTCCTGAATCATTTCTGTTCCTTGGTTTGTGCTCGCAGGGGAAAAAAAGGCCAAAAGCTGTCTCTGGGACGGTACCCTTTAAAAATGTACCTTATTTACCCCTAAATGGTGCATATTAGTACCTTAAAGGTAAATATTAGTGCCTAAATGGTACAGGTTTGTATGCCTATTACAGATTTTGTACCCTTTAAACAAGACATGCAGGGTTTTAATTGTAAAGAGCTGACTTGTCTTTTGTCTATTATTTTTAATGACGAACCGTTGAGAAAGGATATGGGGCTGGTCTCATAGGTGGCAGAGTGTATTGGTGTAAACAACATGGTTAAGATCGTCATGTGATATTGTTGCCGCAGAGTGTTATTATTGCTTTTCATTATGAATCATGGTTCAACCACGCTCTGCCTGTTTTCTAATCCACCTATAGTCACACTCAAACAAAGCCTGAACACTAATATGATATGAAACACACTTTTTCCTAACATTTTTATAAAATGAATTTGACTGCTAAACGATGTGTATATAAGACTTTGAAAATGATACAGAGGTTATGTGGACGCTGTCATGAAGGTCAAGTTGAAATGCAAAAACAAAAAGAAAAAGAAAGCGCAAAAGAGAAAGAGATGAGAAATACTTAATGCACGCTTGTATTCAAACACAGAGGCGGGAAAAGTTTTAAACAGCATCTTTTCACCAAAATACTCTCAGATCTTATCTTCATTCAGATGCACACACCCATAGCTGTGCGCACCTGTGTGTGCGTGTCTACGGTAGCTTTGCTCACATTTAAACATACAGCTTTTGTGGCTGAAGTAAAAATATATGTGGATACAGGTGCATTGTGTGAGTGTGTTCTTTACAGGTGTAATAATGCACCGCTTTGCTACACTGATATAGGCCCCCCTCCTATAACCACAATGGAGGGGTTCTCTGATATGCAAAAAAACAACATGCATGGGGGTTAAACAAGCCACCTCTCAAAGCATGCAAACACGCATGCACACACTAGGAAACTGATATTATACTCTATTATACAACATAATAGCACAGCTACACAAAGGGAACAGACAGTGCATAAGTGATGGTTGAGATTCTCAGTTGTACTTACTTAGATGGGATTTCTTATGCACTGGATTTCCTAAAGAGAGACAGAAAACAATAGTCAGTTATGGGCAATTAATATGTTTAATGCAACTATACATGTTCTTAATATGTTAAATATAAAATCCAACATAACTGTAATATAGCATGAAAATACTAGCTGTAAACATGTCAAATGTCTCTGTTGATTTTGTCATGTCACTACATCAGTCACTACATTAAAAAAGTGAAAATCACAATATATTGTCTCTACGTGTATATATATATATATATATATATATTATTATTATTATTATTATTATTTTAAATAAATAAAAAAATTCAGTTTCATTTTAATCACCAAATATTTTATATTCAGCTTTAAACTAGTTGCATTTGTTAAGCTTTCAGCCCTGTTAATCCATAGATCATAATTATCAAACTAATATTTTTCCTTAAAGGCGGGGTGAAGTGCTATTGGACACAGTTTCAAAAATTAAGTTGTACGTTTGAAGGAGTATTTCTGTTCCAAAAATACTCCTTCCGGTTTGTCACAAGTTTCGGAAAGTTTTTTTCGAGTATGGCTCTGTGTGACGTTAGATGGAGCGGAATTTCCTTATATGGGTCCTGAGGGCACGTCTGCCGGAAGAGCGCGCGCTCCCGTAGAGCAAAGCACTGAGAGGCTGAGCACACTGATCAGAGCGAGAGTGTCGCGAAATGTCACAAAAGGAGTGTATTTTTGGTTGCCAGGGCAAGACAACCCTGCACAGATTACCAAAAAAAAAAAACAGCATTAAGGGACCAGTGGATGGAGTTTATTTTTGTGCAAGTTGTGCAAGTGTTTTTGTTTGTTCCCTGCATTTCGAAGATGCTTGTTTTACAAACAAGGCCCAGTTTGACGACGGATTTGCACATCGTTTATTTCTTAAGGGTGATTCAATCCAAACGAAAAAGGGTCACGATCGTGTGTTGGAACCGCAGGCGGTGAGTAAAACTACTTCAAATATCTCTGTGTTATTAACTTAGCTATCGGCGCGTAAGCACATCAAGTAAACAACATGCGATGTTGGCATCAAACTGCACTTTCCACATGTACAGCTTAAAAAAAATAATAATAAAAAAAACGCGAAAAAGTGGAACTTAGTCATTTTCCAAAACCGCTAAGCAAATATATACAGTTTCAGTACATACCACATAGAGACGTTGTTGCTGCTGCTGCTCTCGTTCAGTTTCAGCCTCTGGATCTGATTCTGGATCATAAATAAACGGCTGAATCTGACTGTTAGCCATGGTTTCTTTTGGATGATGTTTTTTTCCTCACGGTAATGTCACAGCTTCCAAACGGTCTCAACGCAAAAGCCTACTCGCGCTTGTGATTCTTTAACTCCGCCCACACGTCACGCCTCCAGCCGGTCGTGTTTTTCCGGGAACAATCGGTACACACTATCTTTCTCTTATGAATATAATAAAACTAAAGACTTTTTGGAGTTGAAGGATGGAAGGATTGAAGGATGCAGTACTACTCTATAGGTACTCAAGATTAACAGGAGATTGAGTGAAAACGAGCATTTCACCCCCCCTTTAAAGTTTATCAATAACTACAAACCAAACTTTGGTCCCAAACTAGCTAGACTCTACTGAGTTACAGTTTATATTATAGTTATATAATTTATATATACTTAGACCATAAAAATATTTGTTGATTTGGTGAGTAACCAAACAGTTCATGGTCCCCATGGTACGGAAAAAAATTATTATATGGAAGTGAGTGGGGACCAGGAACTGTTTGGTTACCCACGTTCTCCAAAACTTCTTCAATCTTATTTTGTGTTCATCAAAAGAAAGACACTATATCAGTAATGATTAACATTCTGAAGCATATCTTTGTTGAAGAAAACCCAGCATTTTTTAAAGAGTACCAGGGCTAAGTTAAGACCCTATTCATGGAAAGTTTCAGTGTTATTCACACACCCACACACACTGAACAACTAAAATTATAAAATGTATGCGTGTACACACACTAACACATGTACACAAACACACATGCATGCCTTTATTGGCATGAAAGCACAAACACACATTATCACTTACATAAAAAGCCCACTCAACCCCCATCCAAGCCCACACATGAGCACAAACGGCAATCTCCGTTGTCTGACGTTTGACCACACTTTGAGAAAGTTCAGATTTGATGCTTTGTTGGCCGTTTCCGATAGGTATTTTTAGCAGTGTGCCTGTCTGAAGACATAAGGCAGGTACGATAACCATCACTGGGAAGAAGACTCGGCCTCTGTCTCTCTTACTTTCTCTCTCTGTCTCTCACTCCGGCTGTCTCTCTCACTCTTTTTCTCCCTCTTTGAAGGGCTTTGTGGCTTTTTGAAAAAGTCACTTTTGCTTATGTAGCGGAACACACACAAATAGGTGCGTGGCGACTTGCAGACGTACTCGGAAACAAAGACTCTCAAAGCAGGTATTTCACAACTCCATCTCACGATTTGCCTAATAGCAAAAAAAAAAAGAAAGAAAGAAAAGAAAGAAACCATGACCGGTGCCATTTTCAGTAAGTGGGATGGTCAAATCTCTGGATTTTCTCACATTCTACAAAAAACAATTACACATTTTTGAGTGTATGTATGAGTATAGATGTAAAGGAGCAGTGACATTCATCTTTTGATCACAGATTAAAGGATTCTCTGAGGTACCTGAATGATTGATATAAGGCAGCATGGTAACAGATCTAAATGCAGTTGGATCACACAGCCAAGCCCTGATTACACTAATTATCGCTTCCTTCTGGTCACCTAGCACAGGTACTTGACCATGATCCAGCTATTACAGGACCAGAGAGAGAAAAAGAGAGAGATTTTGAGTGCTTGACTTAACGATCAAACGTGTGCATGCAGACTATGTGTCTAGCATTATTGTTAAAATAGCAATTTCAAATGTAGATACAAATACAAAACCACATATCTACAAATGAGCAAATCAAGTCATTAAAACAAGAAAGTAATAGTCTAGACACACTGAAAAACACAGATAGGGCAAACTGACATGTAGGCCTCTGTTATCATTGTCTTGCTTGCATTGAACAACAATTGTCAGGTGACAGCTACAGTGTACAATATCTATAACAAGTCATCTGCTCTCCTACACATTGAATAGGGCTACAGAAAGGAACCATACTGAAGTTAACAGATCTTTATGCACTTAGTATTTGTTTTTTGTTTTTTCTCCAAGTTACATGATTTTGTGATTGCATTCCATCTCTTTGCTGTTAGTGTGATTTTAACAGGATCTATGAAGACACTGAAGCTTAAAAGCATTAAAAAGGTAAACAGTGAACATCCCCAAAACTGAGCGTATTGTGAAAGCACCATGCACAGAGAACAAGACTCATTATAAAGGAGGAATAGGAGATATCTGTGCATGAACATACAGCAAACGCAACACTAGAGCATCTTAAACATCTTAAAATCTTGTAGATTGCCCTGGCTAGTGTTGTCACAATACCAGTAAAAAAAATCACAGTTCACTGTTCACAGTTCACACAAAAACTATTGGTACTCTATTTAAAAATGTAAAAATGTAATTTAATCTGTTAATAATAATATATTAAACCAACATAATTTCATAAGTAAGCACTGCTCTTAAAATCAGTTTTTATACTCAAAATTTTAATGCACAGATCTATATTGACATCAGATTTGTTGTCCCATTCATTTCACTGTGTCATCCACTTTGTTGGTAGTAATGAAAGGACTCGTGATTGTGAAGTACTTAGTCGATGAACTCATGCTGAACAAAAAAACGTCTGTTTTGATAGGTATGGAGTGGATTCCTACTAACTTAACAACTAAACTTAAACACATCTGATAAAAAAAGAAATACAATAAATAGTCAATCAATCCTGGTGACAAAACGAAATGTCTATGCAGTTGTATAGATGTTTACTTCTACTTTTGCATGTAGCACAAGTTGTGGGAATCTCCTCGACGACCTAGATGATGCAATGACCCTCATAATGCCCCAGAAAAGGCAGTGTCCACATTACGACCAGTACCCATGCAGACCGCAGGGCCCCTTCTGACTTCTCTAATGCCTCTTCCTCTGCAACCTGCATCTATGATGCATCGAAGCATCCTATGATATGAATCAGTCTACTATGAAACAAACTTCGGAACTAGCAAGGACCTTGATCAACGTTGTTTGTCACCACAGCGGACCATCATTCATTTTGTTTATCGTGCATCTTACTTAGCTGTGATGAAAAGTACAGCATTGCTGAAATATAAGCTCATCCGAAATCTGATCACTAAACAGACTGAAAAAAGTCCTATAAATATTTGAGAAAAAGATGTAGAGTGAGGAGCAGGTGCTCACTGGTGAATTCTGGGACGTTCTATGAGGAGCGACGTTTTAGTGAACAGGAGTTTTGAAAATGGGGCAGCCCTTAAACACAGCTAAGTCCCTGGACAGTGAAATAAGAGGTCAACTATCCAAGTACTAACCAGGTTTAACCCTGCTTAGCTTCAGTGGGTAACCAGTCAAGAGCTGCAGGGTGTTAAGATGCTGGAAACATGAACTGTGAGCTGGCAGTAGTCCTCTGTTTTTCTTCTATAACAAGAAGTCTCTGAAGACCCCTGCTGCTATACAAGAGAGATCCACAAGTCAACAAACATCCCATAAAAACTGACCCATCCTGAGAGACTATAACTTTTAAAAAGTGCTTTGAATGTATATAAATAACTGTAAAGATACAACACAGAGCATCAAAGTTATTTCAGTTTTCAGTTGACAGCCATTGACATTATCACGAGTCTCAAGATTTGCCTCATCTATGTAGATTCAATAACCGCTATAAGGTAACACATGCCATATCGTCGTTGGGTGTTTCATTACTTTGTGGTTTCCTTTCGTCTCGCACCCATCTCTTCCTCTGTTCAGTCTTTAAAGTTCGTTCACACTCCCACCTGTATAAAATCTCCCCCGCGTTTAGTCAAATGTCACACTCTACCTTCGTAATCACCATATTCACATTTTAGTTTGGCAAGAAAGAGTGTTGCAATGTGTGTGAATCTATACGATTGGTTTGTGTGTGTGAAAACAGGTAATCTGTGTAGTGGGGTAGTGGAGGTAAAGCTTTTGGATCTCAGATTAGCCAATCGGCTTCTGGAAATAGATCAGGAATCCAAAGACACTCGCTAAACACTAATCTTTCCTTTAATCCAGATTATGTCCATTCTTACCGCACACAGAATTATTTACAGTATTTCTGGCAAGGTGATGTGAGGGTAGGTTAGAGAAAGTGAGATAGAGACAAAAAGCAAGAGAAAATGCTGAATGAGAAATGAGTCTTAGGGTTAGTAACACAGAGCCATCTAACATCAGAAGAGACTGAATGAGATTTCTGCATTCAGGAGCGGAAAATTGTGGATATGATATAAAAACTAAAGGTGGATAAACCCTCAGTAATAACATCCACACACAAGGCCTAATTTATATTGCTTATGCTCATGAAAGCGGAGTGCTTTGCTTTCTCATTAGAAGCGGCAGTTATTAAAACATTAAGAAAATGTCAGAGGACCGATAAAGTAATTATTTGATGACTCTACTGTGTAAAGAAGACAGATTCGAAAATCATGAAGGCAAACATATACAGAACGCATCTGGTGATGTACAGTTCTCAGGAGGGACCACAATATTAAATACATAAAGGTTTTGAAAAGACCCAAGGATTTTACAACCTGATGCTGCAGAACATTTATAAGCTCCAAAAAAAAGTTGTTTTAGTTCTTTTAGAAAATCGTGTAAGGTTGAGCACTAAATGAATGAGTTCAACACAGGTTAAGCTTGATTTAAGCTTAGGTATAGGCTCATTTTGTAAAAACAATCATCTCATGTACAGTACAGTAGTGCATTTGCAATGGACATCTATGGAACAGAAATGAGCTTAAAGGAATAATTCACCCCCCCACTACCCAAAAAAAATTCTGCCATTTATTTACCCTCATACTGATCTGAACATGTGACTTTATTTCCTCTGTGGAAGACATTTTGAAGAATGCTGGTAACCATACCGTTTTGGTTCCCGTTGACTTCAACTGAATGGACAAAAAACCCACTGAGACATTTCTCTAAATATCTTCTTTGATGTATAAATGCATATTATAGATGCATAAAATGGAAGAAAGTCATGCCGGTTTGGAATGACATTATGGTGATGATGACAGAACTTTCTTTTTGTGAGAAGTGTCTCTTATTTGAAGTTATTGATGCTAATTTGTAGCTTCTTCAGACCACCATATTGACTCTCCGAATCGACAATTAACAGGGGACAAGTCAAACCCTCCTGGGTCCCTATAATGGAATGTCAGATTCTGTCACAGTGCTCTCATGTTAACATATAATGTAACTAATAATTTTGAAACAATGTTTATCAATGTAATTCCAAAGTCTTGTCCCATATATTTCAATTATAAGGGGATTATATGGGCTTTCTTCACTGAAGAAAGACATCTGACAGATCTTAACTTGTACCGAAACCCGGAACATTCCTTTATAGAACCCACGGGGTCTTAACCTATTCTCTGAATAAGCTGCAATAAATATCCAAAGAGCAATTTAACCAATTTAAGAACAAAAAAAATGGTTCTTCATAAAAAGCTTTAAAGTAACTTTGATTTTAAAAGTGTCAATTTCTATGACTGAAAATACGAAGACGCTGATAAGCGCTAGCTTGTGCACAGGTGAACACAGGGATGAGATGCTAACTCAGAATGAGAAAGTTTACATGATGTACACAAGAGATCTGAGGTGCAAGTACACAGGTGCAAGTGGGAGCTCATCAAAGAACAGAAGCAGACAGAACAGAACAGAAAATGTATGTGGAGGAGTTCAAAACAGAGGGAAAGTGTGTTTAGATGATTCAGTGAGAAGAGCAGAAAGGGAGTGTCAGATGGGGAAGTGTGAGAACAGGGATAAATATGTTTGATAAAGGGCTGCATGAAGACAGAGTAACAGTGATAAGACAAGAGGTGCGTAACAAGAGTGTATGACACAGGGTTTATATTTTCGTAAAATATTTATTATATGCATTTCTTATTGTTCTTTATGGCAAAACCTATGTTAACTGTTTGTGTAGCTTTAAAAGTTAAAAATACAACATTGAGCAGACAAATCTAGTATAATATATTAAAGTGCAACAACCTTTCATGGGATTTAGACTGAAAATGTATGTAAAAACAATGATATTGTGCCAAACTGTTTATCTGATCTTGATTCAAATAATGTTAATTAAGTCAAATGAAATAAGATACTTTCCACACAACATTTTGCCTAAGCATGTATTGCATGAAAGGGGTTAATGGTTAACACACTACATGTCTGTGTTAACTTAGTTTACACAGAAAAAGGTCACTGAACAAACTGATCTCATTGAAAGAATTTCGTAAGAGTGAAATGGCCAGAAGTTCAACTTCAGATAACCCAATACACCAGTTTCCATTTAAAGCAATACTCTTTCGGTTGAACAAGGCCCTGAAGAGACCTATTGGGTTACAAGATCCTAATAAGACACCCTTGAGGGAACTTCATTTCAGTAACTAAAGTATAGTCGTATCTCTTTGTTACCTGGTCAATGGGTATCGCTTTCCTTGACTTTTTTTTTCTCTCTCTTTTTTATTATTTGTTTCTTCCCTCTGCTCTCAGAGAAACAAGTGGACCTTTACATTTCTGGCACAAAATGAATAATGTCCATTTATATTATGGACATTACTTTAATATAAGTTAAACATAATAAAAAAAAAAAAAAAAAAAAAAAAAAAAAACACCTGGCTACAGGCCTACTGTTTTTACACTTGCTTTTAAACATTTAGAGAGGACACTTTCTTAAATTCTTCTCAAAAACAGAGATTCCAAAAGGTGATTTTGGAACCATTTTAGATTCTCAAATAATAATCTACAGAACATGTTTACACTATAACAGAACATTTTGTACAATGGCAAGATTCCATCAATGTTAAAGGTTCTAAATGAGCTCATTAATGCCAATAAAGAACCTATTTTTAAGAATGTAGCTAATTAGAATTCTTCAAACGTCTGAGCTGCTGAATACTAACTGACAACAGCACCGTGAAAATAATTTTTGAGGACATGGTTGAAAGTGACACTGCACGTTCAACGAGAATAGATAAGCCAGCACAACACACTCTTACGAATGCAGGCTGGATCAGAGGGAGAAGTGACAGAAGTCACAGCGTTGTGGTTTCGCTGGCTCGCGTGGCACAGGCTTGGCACAAACGCTGTGGGTTAGTGTAGGACTGCTGGCGCACAGACAGGCACTTCTGTCGCATAAAGGGTGTATTTTTAGAGTGCCTCTGGTCTCATATCTATGACTGAATGTGTGTGCGAATTTGTTCCACGTTTCACAAGTGTGTGAAACTCTCGCTCTCTCTCACTCTCTCTCTCTCTCTCACACACACACACACGTAATCTGAGATTATTTCTCACCAACGCAGTATTGAGGTATGTAATGGGTTAATCAATGACACGCTTACCTCTTTTACTCTGAGTGGTGTCGTGGTTCGGGTCCGGCGATGCGGGCTCATCATCTTCCATTACTTTCCTGTCAAAACTCTCTTCGCCAACACCTCCTTACCGAATCTCTTAGTTGTGATTAGTGGTTGTATGTAAACTAAAGCAATTGAACTAAAATTCAACTAAAAAATAAAAATTAAATTAAAAACAGAGGGGAAAAAAGACAACTGCTGACACTAACGACCAGGACGCCGCAAACGTTTTAGCAAGCACATTGCCATTTTCAATTATTCCCTAAAAGTTGTCGCGTCTGGTCACTAAACATTGAAGGATTATGTCTACACGTTCCTCCGCTTCGCTGTCGTTTTAATGTAGTTACTAGCATGCGTAATTGACATTTCAAAGGCAAAGACAAATCGTTGAACGGTCCCAGAAAGAGAGAGAGAGAGAGAGAACGAGAGAAACGGACGGGCACTTGTTGGATAAATAGAGCGAGTGGCCTCTGGCGCGCGCAATGACTCTGTCCAGGCTCGCGCTGCGCTCGCGCTGTCCCGAGCCAGTACGGTGTTATGTCATCAATCATTATGTAATGGGCGCTGGAAGCGAGAGAGTAATGCTTTTAACCGAAGAGCAGTTTATGCGCTTTTTTGGCCAATCCACTTAGATTTTATGTGTTTATTTAAATCTATAATTACATCACACTAGACTACAATACACTTTTTTTCCAGCTAAAAAATATCATGTCATTTCATATTACCTACAGTAACTACCGAACTACAGAAACTTGATTCAATAATAGTAATATTTTAATGAAACTGCAATGTATCTCTGAGATGGTTCATCTTTTTTTTGTGTGTCTTTTTCAGAGAGGAGTTTCATTGGTTGCGGACACAAGGCCAATAATCCGTCAGTGCTGTGTTATGTAATGTGCCTTCAGCACTGAACTGCCACTGGATGACAGGAGACGACTATGTGAGTGTGTCCACACACTATTCAACGATTTCATATTTGTAACATTCATCATATCCTTATCCCTATATAGCCTACTATTTTATGATCATAGGTCTTGGGCATAGAAATGTACAGTCCTTCATCCAAATAGGAAAATTCTGTCATTTTATAATTCATCTGATGGCCATCGACTTCCATAGCATTTGTTCCATACTTTGGAAGTCAATGGCAGTTAAAGGCGCAATATGTAATTTGTCTGCTTTAAAATTAGCAGAAATCACTATATCTATGTTATATTTTTTTTTTGTTGTGTACTTACATTATCCCGACAGTTTCCATGAACTTTCAAATCCGGAGAAAATTATAGTTTAATTAGAAGACATGCCACGTTTCTTTATTTCCATTTTGTCGCCCGTCTATGGCGTCATATAAACTTTATCTAACTTCCTGCGGAACCGCCAAATACAAAGGTGAACAGAAGCAAAGACGAGACAAAGAAGAAAAAGTAGTAGCCAGCCTTGATCGAGACTATTATATTTTATATTTATATTGTTTATATTCGTATTTATACCTCAATCAATAACTTCGTTATGGATCATGATTATGCTTTGCCTGTACGTTTCTGTGAAGCGCAAACGTATGGATGAAATAAATGACCCGAGAAGGTTTTGGGACAAGATAAGAAACAAGACACAAGTAAATATTGGATTTGCATTTCCAAGATAGAGAGAGCTTCGTGACAAGCTGAAACTACAGAGAGATGCCGAACTCGCTTGCATTCTGATAAACAGGTATGCATCCATTCAGCTAACTGTATCTATCCGTATATTTTGTGAAACGATGATGTCTTGTGTAAAACGCAGACGGATTAGCTCTCTTGTAAATCTACATTTGTTCTATATTTAGCTGGATAAAGTAGCTTCAAATGCCGTTCACTATCTTGTTCGATTTCATAGTATAAACGTAATTATAATTATTAACGAAAGGGGACCGTGTTTTTTTTTTTACATATATTACTACTAGCTAGATGGAATATTGATTTGATGGGGTCTCATAATTCATATATTTCTCCATTCGAAAAGACGTGATTGTCACAATGAGTGAGGAATGATAGGCAGCGTCAGAGTGCATGTTCCAACGAACAACAACTCCCATGAGCCTTACGCTCTTTCCCGACGTCATCAAAGTACGTCTTATGTTATTATTTTGATTGAGTAACCCCTGGTGGCCAAAAATCCCATACTGTACGTTTAACTGTTTGGTTGCCAGCTTTCTTCAAAACATATTTTTTTTGTGTTCAAAAGAAAAAAAGGCATACTGGTTTGGATCAACTTGAGGATGATAGAATTTTAATTTTGGCGTATTTTATTTAAATGCCTGTTCCAGACTTTTATGTGGAGCCAGAGATCAGGCCTTCAAACTGTCATGGTCCTCCATGATTGATATTTCCATAGGAATCCTTAGTACAAGCAGTGCAAATGACTACAAGAGCCCCTAGTCAATGGCATCACTGGGCCCCTTGTACAGTATATTGCATTGGGCCCCCTTGAAATCACATTCTGGGGTGGAGTGGGTTACGGAATCCCCCTCAGTAACAATCACATTCTATTGGTGGGGGCAGGTGTCCCCCTGTGTAGAAATCATGGGTTGTGTTGTGTTAAAACTCTAAACACGTGTTTCCTAATTCTTCGAACAACAAAGCAGACAAAAAAAGCACCATTGTCTATTATCAATAGAATAGAAATGTATGAAGCGCAGCTCACAGAGAACTCACTTTAAAACCAAGCAGTTTTTGTTGGTCACTGCAGCAAATTTTTGCGTATCCAACTTGACCCTGATGTGAATCAATTCTATTTTCATTTTTAAATTTGCTGATTAACAGTAAATATTATCACACCTTAAGGGGTCCTCCACAGAGAGTTTGTTGTTTATTGTTATTTTTATTAATTACGGTTATAATTGCTAACAGTATAAAAAGCCAACAGGTCTCAAAAACATGTTCAGTGTTCAAAGTTTTGACAAAAATGTTTGAACTGCCATTAAAATGGATCTCAGCAGAGGCAATGGTGAGGTGATGGAAATGGCATTTTGGTTAGACCCAGGTTTGAACGTTAACACCACACGTGGAAAATATCTCCCCGCAGCACTACGTTGAAGTGTTCCCACAGAAGCCATCACGCAAAGCCCACTTGACCAGACACTCAACACCTCTCCATAGATAGAAACCCACCTCAGACTGTGTCCTACATACATCAGTGAGAGGCCTATGGGAGACTACAGAGACCCCCACAGAGATGCAGGCTTAGATGTTCGTTCAATCTAAGTCAGGATAGCAAGCCTAACAAGACAAAAAAAATTATACATACATACATACATACATACATACATACATACATACATATATACATACATACATATATACATATATATATATATATATATATATATATGTCTGTAAAGCTCCAGCTTCACATGCCCATGAGTGCTAGTAAGGCAAATGAAGTCGCACTGTATCGCATGCCAGTATTTACACAGAGATGCTGAGTTTAGAGTCTCCACATATGAATGTACACTCCTGTGATGTGGACAATGTGTCATTCATTACCGGAACACTGCGGTGTCAGTCAGTTCTCTTTACTGGAATATATGCAAAATGTGAAACTTAGATCAAATTGATTTCATGCATGCACAATATGGATACGATGGACCTCCATCCTCCCTGCTTCTCGCCATAGGAAAATCAAGGTTCGTAGGGCATAGAGATTACTGGTACCATTCCAAATTAAAGGGGTCCTATTAGGCTTTTCACTTTTTCAACTTTAGTTAGTCTGTAATGATGCTCTTTGAGCATAGTTAAGTTAATTTTGAGCTAAGTTCATCTTCATCAAAGATGAACTTAGAGTGGTTACAATCATCTGGTTTTAAATCGCGCTCAAATTGATTTGATTTTGACACAATATTTACACTGAAGCTGGCAGACGGCTTTGGTAAGGGGTGTGACATTTCCCGAGCAGGCGTTGAGTGCTGCCAATCACAACACACACTGGCCCAGCTAACCAATCATAGCGCATTTAGTATTTCAGAAGGTGGGCCTTCATTTGGTACAGGAACTATTCGAGCCGTTCATGCTAGACTGGGGAGAGATGTGTTGTAATAATGTAAAATATGTGAAAAATAATGTGTTTTTCAAACAACCTAGTGTGAGAGCCTGTTCTACTACATCCCCAAAACAAAATCAAGACTTTGTTAAAGAACATAATAGGACTCCTATAAAACAGGATTAATTTGCTTCATTTTGAAATGTCATTGTTCACGCTAGTTTTCATAGTCCATGCATTTAAATCACTGATTGGTTGATTGATAAATTAACGGACTCATATATAGACAGTACTCAGGAAAATAAGACATTTTTGTGTTAAGAAATCCAATTGTTTTAAAAATAAAAGTAATTCCTAATAATACAGCTAAAAATACACATTTGTAATACTGTTAATACTATAGAAACATTCTTAACCTACGAAAACTCACAATAAATAAATAAATAAATGTGGTATGAACATTTTCATCCATTTTGATAATTATAACAACTCTTCAAAACTTCCACCCTCAGAAAATTATAATAAATCAATAAATAAAAATAACTGCTACATGATAACTAAATTGGCTACAAAAGTGTGTGCCAGCTCCAACTTTTCATTTCGTTTTACTGTTTTTCAGTCTAGACAGTCACAGGACACTTATTTCAGCCATAGCTGTCAGGTAGTGGGAATATTTTATATATATTCTAGTAGAAATCACTTAGATTACTTTTAATACAATTTCATTTATATAAAAAAATATTTTTTTTTCTCACAAATTCTTTTAGGAATATGGGTGAGAGGTGCAATAGAGTGGATTCAGTGTAGTGCTTATGTGCACATTTACAAATACCTTATTCACGGATATTAGATTAAATATCAGCTAGATCAGTTGGTCATTGCATACACACACACACACACACACACACACCCCTCCTCAAACACACACCTGTGATCTCACTCACGTGTATAGAGATGTGTGCACATGCACATGGTCTGTGGTGAATTTTTGGCTGCTTTCAGCTTCGTGCTCCAAATAAATAACCCAGTTTTATTGACACAAATAGAACAACCAGGAGTGAAACAGGGGAAGAGAACGAGTGTGAGAAAAAAAAAAATAGATATAGGGTAGATAGGGTACAAGTTCCTAGGTGAAATCTGCAGTGCATTTCCTCTAATGAAGTGTACGATGTAAACGTGTCTAGAATAAAGAGCATCTGATCAGAATGATGAGCATAGAACAAACAGATAACTGTGTGTTAAGCAGAAATCTGTAACGGGAATAACCCGCAGATGTGCAATGAGTCTACATGGGTGTTTGGATAAAGTGGTTTCAGGTAGTTAGATTTAGTTGTGTATTAATGCATATATTCACACTTACTGCATCAGTGACATCAGGTTGTTGTTGCATAATATAAATAGAGAGTATTCCTGCAACCTGTTGCATAATATATATATATATATATATATATATATATATATATATATATATATATATATATATATATAAAATTTTCTCATCACTTTCTCTCATCTGCTTTATCCTGAGTGCAGTGGATGAAAACCACACTACCCAGAAGCGCTGAATAAGAAAGACCCACACTGATGTCCAATCCCTAAAATCACTCGATCCATTGAACAAATGAGGGCAGTAAGATTAGCAGTCATTGTGTCAATCATATTGGGTACGCCTCCCATGTAAATAACTGCCACACAGGAAAATAATCTGACATCACTTCCTGCACTAAGACATAACATGGGACTCCCCCATCCTTCACAAATTAGGCAGGGTTCATTCGGACTTGAAACGCTATTATTTCAGACTCTGGAGGATCCTTGATGCATCACAATTTTTTTATTTGATTTTTTATTTTAAGTCTAATATTACTTAGTGTGTAAAGCACTTATTTACCTAAATGGCCCCTCCAGAAAATATCCTGCCTGAAAAAAAAAAAAAAAATACAGATGGCTCATCTTGTTGTCCTGGAATTTCCAGTGTCACTCTCATACACAAGGTACATAAAAGTGGTTGTATTCTGTGCATCTCTGGATGATAAATTCAGCTGAATTGAGAATGGAAACAGCGACACCTTCTGGAAGACAAATAGATTTCCTAAATGTTTAAATACATTTATATATAAGGCTATTTAGATTTCTCAGAATGTAACCATGGGAGGCCCCTTAGAATGTGATAGTTCTGTAAATTGTGAAATCATATTGATATTATGTCATTGCAACAAGTCCTGCAGCTCTGATTTGCTCATTTTGCAACTAAATCTTAACAGTGAACATGGGTCAGTTTAGCTCTCATCGTAA
This sequence comes from Carassius auratus, assembly GCF_003368295.1. Lineage (NCBI taxonomy): Eukaryota > Metazoa > Chordata > Actinopteri > Cypriniformes > Cyprinidae > Carassius > Carassius auratus. The sequence continues at coordinate 19,981 of NW_020523366.1, forward strand.
GTAAGCAGAAAAAGATTTTGGGTGTTAAAGAGCAGTGGGAATAAGAAGAAAGGGAGAAAGTGGGACACCTTTTTTTCCTCTGGTTGGAAAGCTGGTAAAACTAATGAAGCATTGATGCACTGAGGCACTGCGCCGAGTCCGATTGAAGCACTGATGTCCACCAAACTCCAATTTGTCTCACAGAGCACTCTGTATCACATGTAAAAAGGCAGTTGGAGAATAATGGGACAGGGATGAAAATTAAGGGTGAGTTTACGGCCATACCTCAAAAACATTCATCATGGACTTTCAGTGCAGACAAGATATTTAACATGAGTTTGGTAATATAAAATATGAAATAATTCAAAAAACGTGAAGCATGCCACTCTGCAATACACTGCTCAGAGTGCTTGACATTTAATATATATATTATTATTTCTCTTTTAATAGTCATCAATTTCTGCTTATATTCGATTGTACTTGGACTTGTCTTCTTTCTTTTGCTGCCAGCACAGCCAGTTTAGAAAGGCTTTCTCAGGCTGCCCAGTGATGTTCTTATCACTGCCTAGAAGTTCCTGTCACTGACTTAAACCAAAGCCAGGACCAGGACTTCAGAGCAAGTGCCTGAAGAAAATCTAGTTTAAGATCTCCCTGTCTTCAGATGCCCTTGACCTCAATAAAAATGTAAATTATATGCATGCATTGAACTGACCTTATGCATAATAAAATGTAAACATGTTTTACTGTCCAGGCCTTTAAATCTATGCAGCCCACCAATAAGCAGAAACAGGTGATGAAGACAACATAAAGAAAAGGAAAGGCACATTCACACAATGGTAATTTAAAGTGCTGTACATAAAAATGAATAAAAAATAATCACAAAAATAAAAGCAGAAAATAAAATATTTAAAATGATTAAAAATGATTTAAAATAAATTAGAACAGTTAAAGGCTAAAAAAAAATTAGGATACATAAAATAATGTGTTCCTGTGGCTCAAGTGGTAGAGCATTGCGTTATCAATTGCAAGTTTGGGGGTTCGATTCCCTGGGAACACATGATAGGTAAAAATTGATAGCCCGAATCCACTGTAAATCACTTTGGATAAAAGCTTCTGCTAAAAGCTTCTGCTAAATACATCAATTTAATTTAATTTAATTTTAATTTAAAATACACAATTGTTATGATGCAGCACAGTGCTCAATTGTGTTTTGAGTCTAGATTTAAATGTGGCTTCTGTTTTTGCACATCTGATCTCTCCTGGAAGCTGATTCCAAAGTCTGCATTTAAATTCAGTCATTGGCTCATCAGAGGAGACATGAAACAGATGATTCTTCAGCACAATCTGACTTGCTGTAGCCTGGAATTGAACTACTGGTTTCGTCTGGTCAGAGGAGAACTGGCCCCCCAACTGAGCCTGGTTTCGAGTGGGATCGAGTTTCGGTTCCTTGCCGCTGTCGCCTCTGGCTTGCTTAGTTGGGGTCACTTTATTTACAGCGATATCATTGACAAGATTGCAAATAAATGCACAGACACTATTCAAACTGAACAGACTTAACAACACTGAATGATGAACTGTCATTTTGCATTATTGACACACTGTTTTCCTAATGAATGTTGTTCAGTTGCTTTGACGCAATGTATTTTGTAGGAAGCGCTATATAAATAAAGGTGACTTGAGCTGACTTGACATGGGTAGATGTAGGTTGAAGTAAAGGGCATGGCAAAAGGTGGCATGTCGAAAGGTGAATGCTTTTACAAAACTAAACCCTAACCCTGACCCAAACCAATTAAAGAACTTTATCTACACTTCTACCTTTCGACATGCCCTGATATTTTGCTATGCCCACTGCTCTAGCCTTCAGTTATCCCTACTTGCATCAGAGGTGGTGTGATATTTTGATAGAACAGGTTTGGGGTAATGCCTCTATAGGGCACACATGTCCTAGCAGCAGACAGATTATTTGAACGTTTTTGCTGACAACCAAGCGTAGGTGTCTTAATCCCAGTTTATGTTTTCCTGTCTTGTGTTTTGTCCTCTTAATAGGGGTTCATGCACTTAGCACTGAAACCCTATTGTAATTGTTAGAATGGCCAAGGTCAGCATTCTTCACCTAAAACTGAATGGGCAGATGTTGTGAGTTCGTATGGGTAAGGAAGAGGACAAGGGGTCGGCTGGACTGCTGACGTATATTTATTAACTGAAATTAAACAAACGTTTTGAAACACCATATGGTGACTTCTATTTTGCTGCGTTCACTCTGTGCTTTCGCTTTCCGGCTTCCGGTTTCCGGTTTCGACTCCCGTCAGCAGTCCCGCTCTCTCTCACTTGCTACCGTCTCTCCTGGCGTTTTATACCCGCTCCACGCCAATTACTAGAACAAGAAACAGGTGATAATAATTTCTGCCCCAAACCACTCACTTACCGCTCGTCTCCTGATCCTCTCTCCCGCTGCAAACTTCACTAAACCACGCCCCCCCGCCACATACCCCCACCGCCGACTCAGGCCGGGGAGCCGTCCGGCCTGCAGCCCCCCCCCCCCCCATTCTTGGAGAGGAAGTCAGCCACCGCCATCTGAACACCCGGCCTGTGGATCACCTTGAATTTAAAAGGCTGAAGAGCTAGATACCAACGAGTGATCCGCGCGTTGGTATCCTTCATGCGGTGGAGCCACTGCAGCGGAGCGTGGTCCGAACAGAGGGTGAACTCCCGTCCCAGGAGATAATAGCGGAGGGTGAGGATGGCCCACCTGATGGCAAGGCATTCTTTTTCAATGGTGCTGTACTTAGCCTCTCTCTTTGAGAGCTTGCGTCTAATGTACAGCACCGGCCGTTCCTCCCCCTCTATCTCCTGGGACAGGACCGCCCCCAGCCCCCTGTCCGACGCGTCTGTCTGCAACAGAAAAGGGAGAGAAAAGTCAGGAGGGTGTAATAACGGCCCGCCACATAGAGCAGCCTTGACCTGGGTAAAAACCTGCTGACACGGCTCCGTCCACTGGACCGTATCTGGCACCTCCTTTTTAGTGAGGTCAGTCAAGGGGCTGGTGAGGTCCGAATAATTAGGAATAAACCGCCTATAATATCCCGCCAGCCCCAAGAACTGCCTCACCTCCTTTTTGGTCTTGGGACGTGGGCAGGTCGCAATAGCGGCTGTCTTATCAATTTGGGGACGCACCTGTCCATGACCCAAGTGGAAGCCCAGATACCTTACTTCCACTCGCATATGCCACATGGGGCCGCAAGATTCTATCCATGAGGCGCTGAAAGGTTGCAGGTGCCCCGAACAAGCCAAAGGGAAGGGTAACAAATTGGTGTAAACCAAACGGCGTTGTGAAAGCTGTTTTTTCTCGGGATAATGGAGACAAGGGGATCTGCCAATAACCCTTCGTTAATTCCAATGTTGAATAAAAGCGAGCCGTGCCTAACCGATCAAGCAACTCGTCAACCCGCGGCATTGGATACGCGTCGAACTTCGACACAGCATTCACCTTGCGATAATCCACACAGAACCGGACTGAGCCGTCCGTTTTCGGAACTAAAACTACCGGGCTCGCCCAGTTACTGTTGGATTCTTCTATTACCCCCATGTCAAGCATAGCGCCTAATTCAGCCTGAACTACTTTTTTCTTGTGCTCAGGTAAGCGATACGGCCGGCTGCGAACTACCACGCCCGGCTCGGTCTCGATATGGTGCTGAATTAGGTTAGTACGGCCCGGTAGGGGCGAAAAGACATCGGCAAAATCTGCCTGTAACTTCGTTAAATCAGTGAGTTGGCACGGCGAGAGGTGATCTCCACCTGGAGCCAGGGCGAGGGATTGTGGTTTGAGATTCGCCTCTGGCCCGAGATCATCCTCCCCCCCAATCACCGTTGCCAACATCACTGATTCCGCCTCATTCCATTTTTTAAGGAGATTGAGATGGTAAACCTGATGCGCCCCGTTCCTATCGGACCGTATTACCTCATAATCGAGATCCCCGACTTGGCGTGCGACCTCAAACGGCCCCTGCCACTTAGCCAATAATTTAGAGCTCGACGTTGGGAGTAATACAAGTACTTTCTCTCCCGGTGCAAATTTGCGTAAGCTAGTTCCCCTGTTATACAGCCGACTCTGGCGGTCCTGGGCTTGTAACAAATTCTCCCTTGATAGCCGCCCCAATGTGTGGAGTTTTGTTCTCAAGTCCAGTATGTATTGAATTTCGTTTTTGCCCTGAGATGGTCCCTCCTCCCAAGTTTCTCTCAGAACGTCCAGCACCCCCCGGGGCTGGCGTCCATAGAGAAGCTCGAAGGGGGAAAACCCCGTGGAGGCTTGTGGGACCTCTCGCACAGCGAATAACAAGGGCTCTAGCCACCTATCCCAATTTTTGGCGTCTTCCTGAACGAACTTACGGATCATGGATTTAAGACTGCGATTAAATCGTTCGACCAGGCCGTCCGTTTGTGGGTGATAGACGCTTGTTCGAATCGACTTAATGCCCAACAATCCGTATAGTTCGCGTAGCGTACGTGACATAAACGCCGTGCCTTGATCAGTAAGGATTTCTTTCGGAACCCCCACCCGGGAGATAAGACGAAACAGGGCATCCGCAACACTTTTAGCGGAAATGTTGCGGAGGGCCACTGCTTCAGGATATCGTGTTGCATAATCAACTATGACTAATGCAAAGCGATGTCCTCGTGCCGATCGCTCTAATGGCCCGATGAGGTCCATACCAATTCTTTCGAAGGGGGCCTGCATTAATGGGAGAGGGTGCAACGGCACTTTTGGGGCGGCCGGTGGGTTCACCAACTGACATTCCGGACAAGACGCGCACCACCTGCGCACGTTGTCATGAATGCCCGGCCAGAAGAATCGGGTCATGAGGCGATTTAGTGTGGCTGCCTGTCCCAAATGCCCGCCATAGGATTAGAATGAGCCGCATGGAAAAGCATTTCCCTGCGGCTCTTTGGAACTAACAACTGGGTTGTATTTACTTTTGTCTGAGCGTCTTGGGTCACTCGATACAACCGGTTTTTTAAAATGGCAAAATAGGGATAGGAGAGCGGAAGGGCTGGTCGGAGAGGCTGGCCATCGATGGTCCGGACCTGCTGGAACGCATGTTTTAGCGTCTCATCCTGAGACTGCTCCAGGGGAAAGTCATCGTTGTCCGAGAGAATTAGTCTCCCGATTCCACTCGGTTCCCCTGAAGCCGGCCTCAGCGGTCCTGGCTCAGTTTCCCCCACCTGCACCCGCGCGGTCCCCTTCCGTGCCATATTTCCCCAAGAGGCATCCGCACATAACGACCCCAATAAGACTGTAAACGCGGGCCAATTCGTCCCCCACTCGGCCGTCTTCTTGGGGAGCCGAGTGATGAACTGCTCCAGCACCACCAGATCGATGACACGCTCCACGTCGCTTCCCTCGGCCAGTAGCCACTTGCGGCAGGAGTCCCGGAGCTGTTGGGCCAACGCGAAGGGTCGGCCGGCCTCGCCCAAGTCCAGGGAGCGGAAGCGTTGCCGGTGTTGTTCGGGCGATCGGCCGACCCGCTGGAGGATGGCCCTCTTCAGGTCGTCGAAGACCAGGAGGTTCGCCACTGGCAGTTGTTGTGTGGCCACCTGGGCCTCGCCGGAGAGCAGGGGAATAAGGCGCACCGGCCACTGCTCACGGGGCCACCCACAGGCCTCAGCCGCCTTTTCAAAAAGTTCCAGGAAGGCCTCCGGATCATCCTGGGCCCCCCTGGGCCTCAGCGCGAACCTCCCGATCGAACCAGCCCCGGAACCTCTCGCGGTCCTCCTGCTGGGCCTGGACGATGGCCTGGAACCGTTGCTCCTGGTCGGTCCTCAGATCCAGCAGCGCCTGGTGTTGCTCGTGGTGGAGGACCGCGAGGGAAGAAATGATGTCCGCAAGCGGCGTGGAGGACGGGCTTTGCATGGCGGCAGCGTCGGTCCGTCTTCCTTCCTGGGTTTCGGCACCAGTGTTGTGAGTTCATATGGGTAAGGAAGAGGACAAGGGGTCGGCTGGACTGCTGACGTATATTTATTAACTGAAATTAAACAAACGTTTTCAAACACCATATGGTGACTTCTATTTTGCTGCGTTCACTCGGTGCTTTCGCTTTCCGGCTTCCGGTTTCCGGTTTCGACTCCCGTCAGCAGTCCCGCTCTCTCTCACTTGCTTCCGTCTCTCCTGGCGTTTTATACCCGCTCCACGCCAATTACTAGAACAAGAAACAGGTGATAATAATTTCTGCCCCAAACCACTCACTTACCGCTCGTCTCCTGATCCTCTCTCCCGCTGCAAACTTCGCTAAACCACGCCCCCCGTGCCACAGCAGACCAAACTGTAATCAAAAGTACAAACAGCCAAAGGTGCTGATGGAGAAACTGGATGAGCTAGCATTTGACGAACACTTTTCACTCAACACTCCGTTATGAAACAAAAATACATTGCAGTATATTGGAAAATATCATGTAATATATTAGGCATATATTCTTATATATATATATATATATATATATATATATATATATATTAGGGGTGTAACGATACGCGTATTCGTATTGAACCGTTCGGTACGACGCTTTCGGTTCGGTACGCGGTACGCATTATGTATACCGAACGGTTCGTTGGAGTAATTAATTATATTTGAAAAAAAAAAAAAAGAGAGAGAAAGAAATATAATGATATGCGTTCAACAAGGTAGCCCAATAACCCAAACAACGTAACAGGCAACGCCCCTGACACTCCCGAAGAAGAAAAAAACACCATCTTATATGTTTATGTTAGGCTACTCAGCAGGCGCTCGCTCACTCAGTACGCGCTGAAGGCTCGTTGCAAAATAGCCAATGCGTTTAACAGACTAGAAATGAGAAGATCCTCCAATAACCAACAGGTCTGGTGTTTGGGTGCACTTTAGATTCCCTTTAAGCTATAATGGTGATGGCAAGAGAGTGGTGGATAAAAAAACAACGGTATGTCGCATCTGCAACATGACAGGGTACACCAGCGGGAATACAAAAAAAAAACAAAAAAAACACACCATATCTGGGATATATGCGTCAGTACTATCTGGGAAAAGACGAAAGAAAAGGAGAAACATGCACGCAGCAAACTATCCCTGCAGCATTAGACACTATAGCTTACAGGGAATCCAACCCAAACACCAGACCTGTTGGTTATTTTAGGATCTTATATTTCTGGTCTGTTAAATGCATTCGACATTTTGCAACGAGCCTTCAGCGCGTGCTGAGTGAGCGAGCGCCTTAGGGGCCGTTCACATATCGTGCCTAAAAACGCATGGAAAACGCTAAGCGCGTCTTTCTCCTCCTTTCCAAAGCGCTCGGGCAGAAGCGCTCATGAGGCGTCTGTCTTTGCTAAGCAACAATGACGTGCTCTCTCCATGAGACGCGGAAATTTCAGCGAAGGATAAATGGATTTGCAGCTCTAAAAATCGCTTGCAGTAGCTCTGCTACTAAATTTATTTCAAAAATTGCAATCCATATACAACTATGATCAGCTGTTCCTTCATCTTGGCTGAGCTCTCAACGTTGTTACGGGAAAGGATGAAGCTGATTGGTTGGTTCTTGTCACATGACCCGCGGTGCGCTTGCGGCATTCTGAAAAGTTGAGATGTTTTTACATTTTGCTGTATCTAAAACGTATCGAACCGAACCGAACCGAACCGAACCGTGACATCAGTGTATCGTATCGAACCGAACCGTGAATTTTGTGAACCGTTACACCCCTAATATATATATATATATTTTTTTTTTTTCCAATATATTGCAATATATTGAAAGCTGCAATCATTTGTATATTTTACAATATATTATATAACATATGTATCATCAATATATTATTAAATGTATTCAGATATATAAAATATAAGAAAATAAAAAGGGAAAATAATACATTACAATATATTTTAAGAAATATATTGGTAAATATATTTTCCTTTCGTAAGGGCTACTGGGGTAGAGCCCTGCTCTTTAAGCAATAACAGGCAGTCGACAGCTCTGACTCAGTTGCAAAACCAATCATAACTATCATTTCAAACCGTGCTTTGCTTTGACAGTCAATCACTGGTGTTGGTGTTTTGGTATCTTTATGGGCACTCTGGGGCTGGAGCAGACACTGGACAGTGGACAGTGGGTTTAACGGGGGAACAAGAGTCCTTCCTGGGCTTAACTGGAGATCAGAAGCCCCCTCCTGGGCAGAACTGGGGATCGAGAGCCTACCGTTGGCTTAATTTGATAACGGGAGCCCACCGCGGGTTTAACTCAGGATTAGGAGCCCTTCCTGGGATGAACTGGGGACTGGGAGCTCATCATGTGCCGCACTCAGGAACAGGAGCCCAAGTTGGTAGTGTCTGGGAGCTTACTATTGGGATAGTAAATTATCCCAATCAGGAACAGCATCTTCAGGGTTTCCCCCTCGATAGAGCTGGTGAGGGCGAGTGGCATGAATGCCCTCGTGAACACAATTGGGTCAGGGCTCACCTGAGCCAGTGATATGCAGATTGCTCATTCTTCTTATGCGCAGCAGAATGAGTGAAAAAAAAAAACTGAGAACACTATTTAAACATGACACAATGGGACACACCTAGGAATAAATGAACTAATTGATGACACACAGGTGGAACCAAATTAACATAACAAGGACAGGAACAGGAAGAACCAAATAAGCAAAACAGAAACAAACATGTGACAGTGTGTAAAATGCATGCAAATAATTGAATGGTAAAGCTCACCCTCATTAACAGTGCAGTTTAACCAAATGTACAAAGCTTCATACAAAGCTGAAATAAAGTGAATGCATTTTTACATGCACATGACTGACAGATAAAGGGAGGGCCAGGTCCATGTGGAAGTGTAAAAAACACCAGAAGCTGGGGCAGTGCAGGGTACCTATGCTGGACCAGCAAAGCAGGAATCCAGGACAGATCTGGCAGTATGGGTGGAACTGAGGACCACCACGACAAAGCAAACGGAGCAACAGACCACCACGGCAGAGCAGAAGAGCACCAGAGCCAGACAGCAGAGCACCATGGCGGAGCAGATAGAACAGGTGGAGCAGAAGACCATCACAAACGAGCAGAAGGCCAGAACGGGCAGACAGTTAACATTGGAATCCTTGGCCAAAACTGGTTGAGTTGACAGTTCATAACTAAACTCATTGAGTGAAACTGGACAGGCAATTAGTTCAGTGACTGAAACTGGACTGACAGAAAATGCAGCCTTATTATTCAAAATTGGGCAAAAAATAGATCAAAGTCAAGAGCATTGATTAGAACTGGACAGACTGACATGTCACACACTGGTGCGTTAGTAGAAACTGGACAGATGGATGGTTCAACATCAGACTTGATTAAATCGGGACCAACAGATAATTCAAATTCAGACTCTACAGAAGCATTAGGACAGACAGCCCAGGTTTATGTTACTTAATAGAAAAGGGCAAGATAGACAGTTCGAAATCAGACACCTTAGTTGAGACAAGACAAGACAAGACAGACTGTTCACAATCAGCCACCAAGGTTGTTTCAGAACGCAGCGAAAGTTCAGAGTTGGCCTTCTTGGCCAGTTCAGAGTGAGATAAATGTTCATAAATGGCCTCCAAAGCCTTGACAGGACTGCAGACAGTTTAAAGATAGCCTTACAGGACAGACAGAGAGTTCAAAGATGGCCTCCATAGCTGAGACAGGACAGGCAAAGAGTTCACAGAAGGCCTCCATGGCCATGACAGGACAGAACAGGCAAAGAATCCACAGATGGTCTATCTACCTGCGACAGGTCAGGCAAAGAATTCGCAGACAGCTTCCATAGCCATGACAGGACAGGCAGAGTATTCACAGACGGTCTCCATAGTCGTGACAGGACAGGCAAAGAGTTGATAAATGGATACCACTGACACCTCTTGAGGTTTTGCAGCAGTTGCTGCCAGCTCCGGAGGTTTTACATCAGTATCATAAGGAAACAGGGAGAGTTCACCACCGCCGTACAAGAAGCTGAAGCAAGCGTCGCCATCTTGATTCACTCAGCAGGTGTCACATCTATTAAAAAAGTGTCTAACATGACTGTGAACAAAGGGTGAACAAAGGTCTCCTGTAGCAAATCGATACGATTTGTAAGAAAAAATATTCATATTAAAAACTTAATAATCACTTTAATGTATCTTTAATATCTTATATCATTGGAATCGTTGGCTTGGATTCAATCGTCAACCCAGTTAAATTGTGTATTTTGGATTTTTTGATACTTTTAAAAACTAGTCCTAGGTTTTTCACCCAATTGGAATCAAACCAGTGCAGAAGGATTCCCTGGAGGGTGAATTTAAATAATTATCAAAAAACTTTGTACTTTTGACTCGCTGTCGGGATGGGACATCAAAAAGTTCATAAGAGGCGGAGCCACTTTTACTAAAACTCAAATTCTTCTATCAATCAATTGTTTGTAAAATGTGTTTCTTGTCAAATTCTTGTTATAGAAATCATGTCTAACTCAAGACAAACAAATTTTGCCATGTCTCCAAAAGTCAGATCTCATCTGTGCCTGCCACCAAAACTTCAACCAGCCAACATGACTCGTTTGTTTATATGTCTTAGATCTGTCCACTAAAGTCTTAATTATATTGAAAAGTGTGCTTACAATTTTAACACAACTCATTCAAACACACTCACACATGTCTATGTCACTATGTGGAAATATGTACATAATGCTGCCCAAATGTTCCACAAAGAAAGAAGGTGTGGTTTCAGCACCCGTAGTTAGTGTTGAAGCAGGAATGTCAGGGAGATGCTGTATGTGTCTAGGCAAAAGCAAAAGCACTTTATTTGGCCTTCCAAAAGTAGATGCATTTAAGAATCTTTAAGATTCTTTCTTGGACAACCGTTTTGTGAGCTAGGAGAGGAGGTAATTCTGATTTTTCTACAACAATCTGACACTTCTGAATCAGCTATTGTAAGTATGCTTTGTTATTAAAGTATTTGAATGTTCAAATGTGGAATTTTGCGTGTGTGTTCGCATGCACTCTTGTGCATGAGAGAAAAAGAGAGACGGTCAGACAGCGGAGTTAGCTGTCTTAACCATCAGTGGCTTGTGTACTACAATCACATACGAGTTTCATCACTGTGACTATCACTTGACTCTGTTCCCCTTTAGGGCTTGAACTGAAGGTAAAACTAAAGACATTATTATCTGCCTTTACATTTAGTTTAAGAGATGTAGCTCGCAATTATGGAAAGGGGTGTTACATTTTTTATGTGTGCTTGCAATGTTTGGCCAATAACAATGCACTGGGTCAGTTGGCCAATCAGAGCAGTCTGCACTTGTCAGAAGAAGGGATGACACATTTGAAAAAGGCGGGGCATAGAGGACCTACAATAATGTATAGTATTTTTAAAAAATAATGTGTTTTGTGAACATTAAAGCATGACAACATATTCTGTTACACCAAATACACAAATAATGATATTTTAAAAAGCATCATATGACCCCTTTAATATCCATTGCAGAGTTGATGATATACGGCCCGTTCAGTGAATTGCTGGCCGATTCAGTTGATCAGCTGTTAAGCAGTGATTCTGCCCACATTCCCTACAAATACAAACCGATTCCAAAAAATTTGGGACAATGTACAAATTGTGAGTAGAAAAGGAATGGAATAATTTACAAATCTCATAAACTTATATTTTATTTAACATCTAAAATGTTGAAAGTGAGACATTTTGAAATGTCATGGCAAATATTGGCTCATTTTGGATTTCACGAGAACTACACATTCCAAAAAGTTGGGACAGGTAACAATAAGAGGCCAGAAAAGTTAAATGTACATATAAGGAACAGCTGGAGGACTGATTTGCAACTTATTAGGTAAGTTGGCAACATAATTGGGTATTAAAAGAACCTCTCAGAGTGGCAGTGTCTCTCAGAAGTCAAGATGGGCAGAGGATCACCAATTCCCCCAATGCTGCAGCGAAAAACAGTGGAGCAATATCAAAAAGAGTTTCTGAGAGAGAAATATTGCAATCATCTACAGTGCATAATATCATCCAAAGATTCAGAGAATCTAGACAATCTCTGTGCGTAAGGGTCAAGGCTGGAAAACCATACTGGATGCCCGTGATCTTCGGACCTTTAGACGGCACTGAATCACATACAGGAATGGTACTGTAATGGAAATCACAACATGGGCTCAGGAATACTTCCAGAAAACATTGTCGGTGAACACAATCCACCGTGACATTTGCCGTTGCCGGCTAAAACTCTATAGGTTAAAAAAAGCCATATCTAAACATGATCCAGAAGCGCAGGCGTTTTCTCTGGGCCAAGGCTCATTTAAAATGGACTGTGACGAAGTGGAAAACTGTTCTGTGGTCAGACGAATCAAAATTTGAAGTTCTTTTTGTAAAACTGGGACACCATGTCATCTGGACAAAAGAGGACAAGGACAACTCAAGTTGTTATCAGTGCTCAGTTCAGAAGCCTGCATCACTGATGGTGTTGGGTTGCATGAGTGTGTGTGGCATGGGCAGCTTACACATCTGGAAAGGCACTGTAGCAGAAATGAGTCGAATCAGACAAATTAAAGAGTCTATCAGAGCTGTGTGCATTGAAACGAGAGCCGAACTCCTCAGGAAGTCATAAATCAGTTCTAGTGCCACAAGAACCAAGCAAGATAACCAACCAACCAACTTGTTCACACAACAGCTTTCAACATTAACACCAATATAACAATTAGTGACAATTTTAATTCGAAGCAGAGATTGTCAAATTTATTGTTCGTGATTGGAATGCAACGCTGGACATCACATGTAAACCCAGGAGATCAAGTTAAATACTTGCATTGACTTCCCCCCAGCCAGTGAAACCAGACTGAAATTCCTAAGGGGGAAGGGCTTTAAACCTTTGTCTTCACAGAAAAGTCCCTTTGCCAGAGAATGGCAAAGAAACTGCTTTTTATACATTATACATGGACCAGAATGAACTCAAAAAGACTTGTAAATGAATCGTTCCATTGCTTAACTCCATATTCATTTATGTGTAAACCACACATTTGACTATCATGTATAATCACTTATTGTGTATGTCTTTTGATAACTATAGGATACATAGTCATGTCTAGTATTGACATAATCGAATTTCCTTGCTTGATATTGTCCTGACAATCATTTATTTGTAAAATATATCATAATCATGTTATAGGAATCATGTCCAAAATTAGACCCTGTGAGGCAAGAACATGCTTGGTAAGATAAACAAATGATTTATGATACCCCAGACTCAAGACCATATCTGATTGGTCAAGGCAACATTTGAGGGGTGGCCAACAAGGAAGTTTAAATAGGTTGGACCCCATGAAATTCTGCTTTTAGTCTAGCATTGCTTGTGCTATCAGTCATGCGGGCTTTTAGTCTGCTTTTAGTTCCAGCCTTGCTCGTGCTATCAGTCATGCTATTAGTCATGCCTGCTCTTAGCTTTTAGCTTGTAGCTTTGCTACCTAGCTTTAGCTTGTAGCATCTAGCCATGCGGTTAGTCATCATTGTTCTTTGAGCGCGGTTCCAGCGTGCCTGCCTGCTGCTACTATGCCACAATGAGAAGGAACACAACCTAGTCTCGTCAAACTTTATTTCTTTTCTTTTCCGTTTGAGAGTTTCGTGTTCTGAGTTAAGTTTTGTAACGTCGAGTCTCCGACGCCTGACCTCGGATGCCTGTTCAACTTCGACCAGCGCACACGACTCTGCACTTTCAGCCAACGCCCAACAACCATGGGCTTCCCAAGACGTCACTTCACTACTGAACTTCCAGCCAATCAGCGACACCGGGATACCCCTTCCAACGGGAGTCTCTTTCACAGGAAACTAAGGCAACGTATCCCCAGATATTTGTTGTGCTGGTGTATCTAATATAATTTTAGTCACATTGAGGAACTCAATGCAAGGGCTAATTACGTGATTGATGGTTGTTCATGTCTATGCAATTTAACGTATTGCTGTAAACTTGGGATTCCATATTTCCATTCTCTTAAACTCATCTTTCCTTAACTTTCGACCTTCCTGCAACTTGTGTGAATGTGTGTGTGCGTGCGTTTATGTGTTAGATTAGTTTATATGTCTTAGATTTATCTAATAAAGCCTTATTCATATTGAAAAGAGAAGTATCTTGTGTTTTGTGCTTACAAGTTAATGTCTTAAACTGCCGATCTTGTTACTGTGCTAATTGATAGTGTTTCACTATAGTTTGGATATTAGTATCCAGCGCAGATTTGATGTTAAACGGCTAGTTCACTGAATCGCAGGGCGTCTCCGTGACCAGCCGTGAAACAGTGATTCTGTTCAAATTCCCTTTAAAATCTTAAATGATTCCCTTTGAGCTAAATTGACCTGTTTCCCTTACAGCACCATCAATGCTGAAAGGTATATCCAAGTTCTAGAACAACATACAGTATGCTCCCATCCAGACGTTGTCTCTTTCAGGGAAGACCTTGCATTTTCCAACATGACAATGCCAGACCACATACTGCATCAACAGACGTTTGCAGACTGTTATAAAAAGAAGAGGGGATGCCACACAGTGGTGAACATGGTCTTGTCCCACTCTTTTTAGAGATGTGTTGATGCCATAAAAATAGAAAAACAACTTATTTTTCCCTTAAAATTATGCATTTTTTCAGTTTAAACATTTGATATGTAATCTATGTTGTATTCTGAATAAAATATTGAAATTTGAAACTTTCACATCATTGCACTCTGTTTTTATTCACAATTTCTACAGTGTCCCAACTGTTTTGGAATCAGGTTTGTAATATATTTAATTCCCTTTATTAGCTAATTTTATAGAGGATGCCATGGATTTTTTGGAGCTGGCACACCTGACACAAATGGACAAGGGCTATCTGAGCTGCTCAGTTCATGTCTCTGTGGCATCCTGACTGGACACTGGAGCATTATATTACCATGTACTGTAGCTGAGAAGTTCTGCATTTATACTGTGGGAATCATGGAGGAGGAATGCAGTCCTGTAGACTCTGCACTTTCAAGCCCCACAGATAGTTGTCCTTTCAAAGCCATGGAGGTAGTGCCTAAACCCTCAATCTGCCCTGTTACAGCCACAGAGGATGTCCTTGAAAACTCTGCCTGTCCTGTCACAGCCATGGATGTCATCATTGGACCCTCTGTCTGTCCTGTCATGGTCAAAGAGGCCGTCCCTGAACTTTCAGTCTGCCCTGTAATGGCTAAGGAAGCCATCCCTGAACCCTTTGCTTATCCTTTCATGGCCATGGAGGCCATCTCTGAATACACTGTCTTGTTATGGTCAAGGAGACAATTTCTGAACTCCTGCCTCCTGTCTGCGGATTGTATTCTTGTTTCAGGTCTGTGTTTTTTTAATAAATCTGTGCTTGCATTAGGATTCTCACATCATCTTGTCCCTGCTTACATTACATTAAGTACGAAGACCACAAGTCTAGGTATTGCACAGGTATGGGAGTGGGGGGTGGTGGGTAGATTTTAAATCAGATCAGCCTCTCATCACAACACTGTGCAGTTTAAATGTTTTTTAGGAAGATAAGAACAAATATAGTAATTTCTGAAAGCAAGAGGGGCATGTCCTAAAAGTTATAATGATTTGTACACCCCTTAGTACATTCCAAATCAGGATCACTTACCTCAAAACGTGCAATAAATGGCTCAAATGAAAGATTTAGTGAAAAGTATTGTGAAAAAAGGTTAACTTGTATTGTAACTCCTATTCAACAATTACAAAAAGAAAAAGAAATTCAGTATTTCCTTAATGGTATATTACTGGAGAGACTGATAGTTGGCATTAAAGGATTTAAAATAAAGTTTTCTTGCTTATAAGGAATTTTATTTTTTATTTTTTTGAGCAAAATGTAAAAACACAAGTGCCACATCCTGTCTCTCTTGAAAAGGAAATTATACACGTTTTTCTGCACACAATAAATACATCTTAAATTTGGATAATTTCAGTACCAGATGTTTATAACAAATAAAAAATGGCCAAAAATCTGAAGCACTATATAGGATTCCCATATGAAGCACACATTTGTTTTGTGTTTTGGTGTGAGGATCACAAACGGTTTCTTAGTAACTTGTGGGCACTGAACCACAAGAGGTGCACATACCAGATCGAACCAGAAGCACAAAACAAGAAAGTTCAACCAGTTAAATATATCTTGCTTAAAAATGCAAGTCAAGCTTTTATCAATTATGATGTTTTCATGTGTTATCACATTAACAGTGGAAGTGCAACAAGATTTATCTTGGTTTCATTGTTTACATTTTGGTTTTACAGCTGTTGCATACTGTAACTATCAACTCTGTTTCATGCAGCTATATAAATTATGTACAAATGTATAAAATAAAAGTAGATAATACAGATATATCATACAGGTGATCTAAAATACTGCAAATAATACTTGTTAAGCCAACAGTGACACTCTGCTTACAAAGCTGTTAAAGAAGAAAAAAAAACAACTTTGTGGTTAAGAGCAATGAACCGGATTCTGGTTAAATAAGTCAAGCTCACATGCAAACATCCACACAATGAATTCTGGAGAGATTTCACAACACACATTAAACAACAACACTGGAGAGTGAACAGCTGGCTTTGAATAAAACACCTTACAGCTACAGTATTCATATTGCTTTTTCAGGGAATGTTTGTTGTGGGTTTAGAAGTTCAGCATGGAGACTGCAGATTGCTGGTTTTATAAAACACCACCAAGATATCCAGGTGAGCTACATTTTCTACATACAGCAAAACAGTGCCTATTGTACAGTATGTTTGAGCACTTTTATGTTTGAGCACTTTTTACTATTAGGTACTTGAATACGTTTGTATCTTTTTAAAATGAGTTTGCAAGTACAACTTAAAATGTTGTTTACATGCAACTATTTGCAGTATGATTTAAAAAGGTGCTGAAATTTTGTATTTAATTAAGATAAACTCATCATAGATCGATAAATAAGGATAAATAATTTACATGAATTTACAGCGTGATATAGTTCATGTATCCCGGCATTTCTATACAAAATGGTTTTCACTTTTGAAAGCTCATTTTGTATTTATGCAATGTGAACTTTGGGTTTGTTTGTATTTGGAAATATGATATGTTTATCAGCCTGTACCAACCCCCCCTTACAATGTATTACTTGTGTGTGAGAAATGCTGTAGCTCTTGCTGTAGGAAAGGCCAGAACTATGTGACTGTTTTTTATCTTCACGCAGAATCAGAGAGAACATTTCACTCGCCTGAGCTGAGAATTGTGCTGTTGGGTGTTTCTGGTGTTGGAAAGAGTGCAACAGGAAATTTAATACTGGGCAGAAAGGCTTTTAAAGAGACCAGAACCAGAGTGAGCGAGATACAGAGAGGAAGAGTAGAGGACAGAATCATCTCAGTCATTGACACTCCGGGATTCTTCACCACTGAACTGACCGATGAAGAGCTGCATCATGAAATGATAAAGAGTGTTTCTCTCTGTCACCCTGGACCTCACGTGTTCCTGCTGATGATCAATCTGGAGAACATGAAAGAGGGCGAGAGGATCCTTGTGGAACAAATTGAGGAGAACTTTGGACCACAGGCTTTTAAGTTCACCCTTCTTCTGTTAATTGGAAGAGAACAAATGTCCAACAAAGAATGGATGGTGTTTATGCTTAGTACAAAATTTCAGGAGCTAGTCAGACACTGCAGGGATAAATATCACGCAATCGACAGTATAAATGAAATCAACGCAACTCACATCTCAAAGCTTCTACAGAAGATTGACGACATCGTCAAACAGAATTGTGACCAGCATTACAACACTGACATTCACTTAAAGTCCCCAACAAAGATTAAAAAGGTAATGCAAAAACTGGAAGAAAAAAAGGAGGACACAAGAAAACACACACAGAGAGACAAAAGAAGTAAAACTGTGTGGAAGACGTTTAAAAGTGTAATACAGGAACGCATAACACATACTTTCATCGAACAAGAAAAGGAAACTCTTATTTCTCATTTGAGAAAAACAAAGAAAACTCACGAAGATGAAGAATGGGTTTTTCAGGAATGTGAGAATGTTAAAGTGGGTGATAGTGGATCATTAGTGAGATCAGTGAAATTCTCATATGAACAAATGGAAGAAGTAAATGAGATCCAAAAACAAACAGAAAGCTGGAAAATAAGCAGTATAGGAAAATGCGACCTGGGAAACACCCAAGCAGGTGAGAATCTAGACTAATGTCTATAAATCTTAATAATATAATATATCTTGACCCAGAACTAAAGAATTCACTACTTTGTGTAAGGCACATCTATTCATAAAAATATTATTGTTGACAATCATAGACTATGTGACATGTTGAAATTACAGAGGCAAATAAAGTAATTGCAATAAATTAACTTCAGAAATCTATTTAGATTTCAATATCTGTTGCTTAAGTTATTGACAGAAAACAATAACAATGCATAACTCTGCAAGCACTGAATAAAAAAATAGTGGGCAAATCAATTAATTATAATGCACATTGCATTTGTTTACACAAGTTATCTTCTTCAATCATTGTCAGATCTCAGAATTGTTATGGTGGGGAAAACTGGAGCTGGAAAGAGCGCAACAGGAAACACCATCCTGGGACAAAAAGCTTTTAAAGAAGAATTTTGTTCTGAATCTGTGACTGGAAAATGCCAACAGTATCAGCGGCGGGTAGAAGGTCGAATCATCTCAGTGATTGACACTCCAGGGGTGTGTGACACGTCAATGAGTGAACGAGACTTGAAGGTCGAAGTAGTGAGATGTGTAGAAATGTCTCTTCCTGGTCCTCATGCGTTTCTACTGGTCATCCGATTGGATGTGAGATTCACAGCTGAGGAGCAATACACAGTGAAATGGATTCAGGAGAACTTTGGAGAAGATGCTTTACATTACACCATCATTCTTTTCACTAGAGGGGATCAGTTGAAAACATCTATAGAGGAGTTTCTGACAACAAACAAGCAGATGAATGAGCTAACCAAACAGTGTAAAGCTGGTTATCAGGTTTTTGATAACACGATTGAAGATCAAGCACAGGTTAGAGAGCTGTTATGGAAGATAGACACACTGGTGAAGGACAACGGAGGAGAGCATTACACAAATCTGATGTACCGGGAAGCTCAAAGGAAAATCTGGGAAGAGGAAGAGAGTCAGAGAAAGGAGGACAGGAGATTAAGGCAAGAAGAGGAGACCTGTATAAGGAAGGATGAACAAAAGAGACTTGTAAAGACTGCTAAAATGGGAGCGTTGGTGGGAGCAGGAGTGGGAGGAGTGATTGGAGGTGTAGCACTGGCAGCGGGAACTGGATTGGCTCTACCTGCTGCTTTAATCACAGGAGGTGCAACCCTTGCAGGAGGAGCGGGTGCAAAACTGATCGCAGACACAATTAACAGGAAGCAGAGTAAAACAGCAGCAAACAAGGAAAGTTAGTTATAGCAACACCTTGAATTATTTGATCATTTTGCGTGGTTTAATGCAGGAATACAGGTACAGTATATCACGCAGAACAGATGATGAAATCTAAAGCAGCTTAGTTTTATTCCTGCTTTACTTGTGGTTAGTAAAAAGGTATAAGGATCTAGACTAGAGGATATCCTTAATAATAATAATGGTTGCACTTTATTTTACAGTACGTGTACAAACATGTACTTATAGTGTACTTACAGTGTATTTATGGTAAGTTCTGGTAATACAAGGTAACTAGATGGGGTAGGGTTAGGATTAGGGGTAGGTTCAGGGGTAGTACCTAGTTATTACATAGTTATTGTAATTACTATAATAAGTACATAGTATGTACATGAGGAACAAGACTGTAAAATAAAGTGCTACCAAAATAATAATTCAAATTTAGTAAATCACTGATGTTAACTGTAGGGAAGAGTTCTCAATTCTGTATAAGCTTAACTCTGTGCACCTTTTTAAAATAAAGGTTCCAAAAGGTTCATTGTATTGCAATAGAAGAGCAATTTTGGGTTCCCCAAATAATCTTTCTGTTAACTGTTCTTAAAATATATATTTTTTTATACTTATAATAATGTTTGGACTGGAAAGGTTCCATGGATGGTAAAGGTTATTCATAGAACCATTGATGCTAATATGTGTGTGAACCATCATAGCCAGCATGAACTTCTTGCCCAGTAATGTTCCAGTAATGTTTCAATGGATCAAATCAAAGTCATTGAGCCTGGGACAAAGCCTGCCTGGTCCCATAGATCTCTTTCTATGACATTCCTTGGGCAGCTGTGATTGGATTGACCTTATTCATAAAACAATATTATTAATAATTAAAAAAAAAAAAACAATACGATGAAAAAACAAGGAATAAAGATGATTTAAACAGAGGATAATATCAACAGATAGTTGCATTCATTCAATAGTAGTGTTATCACAACGGGTTGTGTAAATTTTGTAATTTTTCAGAGAAACAAAAAGAAATTTCAGAACAGAAGCACACATTTTTGATTACTGGCTCTTTACTGTCTTTAATGGCATGAATGAAGATCGTTATAAATGTTTTGTTATTCACTAGAAATAAAACAATTTCAAGGCACACCTTTCCATTTATAACAAAATGTATTTAAATGAAATTCTCTTAAACACAATATGTAAAATAGTACTGCTAAAAATATATTACAGAGATTTTCCTTTTATAATACTTTTCAAGAAAATAAATGTGTTTGCAACAAAAATGTATCAATAAATATACAGGGTTAATATGATTTAATTTGACAAAAACACAATATAAGGCAGTCATATGTAGTGCATCACTCTAAAAAAAACAGCTCATTCAGAGAGCTGAGGAAAAACATTAACTTGATCTAATGTTCATTGCACACACACTCCATAATCTCACTCGCGTGTGCACACACATGCACACACACCATGACACACCGTGTCGGGCTCCAGGAAGTTTCGTGATCGATTCAGTTTTGTGATCCAAATAAATGGTCCACACTTATTGAAACAAACAGAGCTGCAATGCAAGAAAGAGGAGGAAAAGGAGAAAGTGAGATATATGAAGAGTAAAATATAGTATATATTAGGGGTGTGCCGGTACTAGTATCGGTACCGAACGGTTCCTGGGCAAATTCCAAATGGAAGTGATCATCCCTATCTCCTTGGAGTGGGGACTTTGGAGTGAATAGGGCATGTGTTGCCATTAAGTAGTCGTTAAAATGCACTTTGCAAAAGGAGCGACATAATTTCCTCATTATCTTCAGCTGGGATGTTCCTGTGACAGCGCAGCATGTGTCCGTCAGCAGATGTCGCTGTTTTACTGTTATAAATGTTTGTAATGTATTGTTGTTAGCATAACCGTTGCAAATAAACATACATTTTATATTTAAATGTTTAAAAAATATGCTATATAATATATAAAAACGAATATATATAAAACTTTTTAAACCATTAAATGTATATTGTTTTTATGTCGATGTTCATCTGTGAATCTGCTGTCAACATCACAGCTGAAGATAATGAGGAAATGATATTGCTCCTTTTCCAAAGTGCATTCCTAACGACTACTTAATGGCACGCACATGCCCTACCCACTCCAAAGTCCCACTTCAAGGGGATAAGGATGATCATTTCCAAATTTAATTTGCCCGGGTACCGTTTGGTACCGATACTAGTACCGGCGCATCCCTAGTACATAAGTATGCAGGGTTTGACTAAAGGACTGCCTGATGGACCTGGGCCAGTGTCAAAGATGCGAGGGACAGTTGACAAAATTGTCAAGGGCCAGATTGGCCAGTGTTTTTAACTTTTACTAGTTTAAACACTCAAGCAAATTTATACCACTTCAAGTGCAAAAAGACACTCACACGCTGTCTGATAGATCCTCAACAAATTCTCAATGCATTCTCTTCTTATCGCTTCTGAATAAACAAATCAACTCAAAAATCCTGTCTTGGCAAGTATGCTCACAAACACAGCTGGTTATATCTTAAGTGAATGTATACAGCTGGGATAAAATTGGATGTGTATCATTTTATTGTATCTGTGGACCAGGTCACAGCAGCCTAATATACTGTTCAATACCTGCTGTGGAATATGTCATTAATATTAATAAAACAGCAAAAGAGAAAGTGAGAATCATTCACTGCTCTTGACTGAATAACTTTTGTAGCTTTAACAATCATTTATTACCATTTCACATATAAAGTGAAGATTGTGAAGTGTTGTTTTACATTTGATTACTCTCTTGAATTTGTACCTACAGGAGAAACTAAAGGCACCAATTATTTCAGTTTTATCTTTGCTACATTATATTACTTGTAATGTTATTATTTGTTCATATTTTTCATTGACTGTATACTTTTATTCAATAATGTTTACATTTTCTATTGGTTAGGTTATTCGTTTCAAAGTTTTGTCAAAATTGGAAGGTAAGATTACACAGGACAAAAACAATAATACAATAAAATAAAAAAAACACGTGATAAATATCTAATTGGTATACCAGCATGCTACGAGGACATTTGCATCATGTGGTTTAAAGAGATGACGGACATTGCATATGCATATTTTCACGCTTGTTGCATTAATGAATCTGTTTGTTTTCTTACAAACATACATAATATTCATAGGTTTGTGTGTTTACGTTCTCTACCTGTGGCTTCAGTGTAGAGTTTGGACTCATCAGTGCTGGTCACTTTGCAAGTGATGAATTGTTTCTTCCTCTCTATCTGATCCAGAGCACTGTGAATTAAAACCACACTACCCAGAGGCATTGGACTGTACAGGAGAATAGAGTTCAACAGGTGAGATCACAGATAACCAAAGCAAGTCTCAATTGGTAAAACAAATTATGTAAACCGCCTTTGAAAGACTGTATCTCACTTGCGGTAGTTGATGTTGAGATTGGCAGTCATAATAGGTCCTGAGAGGAAACCGGCAAGAGTGCCAGTCACTGTGTCAATCATGGTGGCTATAGCTCCACCATGTACATACCTGCCAAAAAGGAAACAGGTGTAACATCATTTCCTGTTCTCCCATTCTTCACAAATGTAAATGTGTAATTTAATTTCGGGTATACTTTCAGGCAATAAATGTAAAATAGAGCTACTCCTTACCCAGGTGCACCTTCTAGTAAATGTCCTGCCTGAAACACACAAACGCATCTCTTCTCCTCCTTATTGACAAACACCACATACTCAAACGTTGCGCCCTGCTCTTTAATATTTCTTGTGAAAAGTCGAGCTTGGGCCTTGATCATTTTGCTGAGGTGTATGCCGCCTACAGGACAGAAACAATGTGACTTTTGCTTTTATTATAAATGTCATTATCACGTCATTAAACTGATAATGAAGACTAGAAGAAACTATGCGGATACACATTTATCGCTTACCAGTAGCATATTTAATGGAACGATTGTAGCTGGGCAACTTCCTCCAAGGCGCCCTTTTTCTCTCTTTATTTTCGGTGTCAGTGTCACACAGTGCGTTATAGTGGTCGTAAACCTTGCACATCTCTGGACTCCATGTGGAGTTGGGCTGGCTGAAGTCCCGTGGCTGCGAAGAGAACGGCCACAGTGCCATCGTCTGCATAAAGAGTGACATAAAAAAATAGTTTTCATTAATATCCTATTCTTTTAGTTTAGAACGGTGTTATTACTTAAAACTTAAGGGTAACACTTTAGATTAAGGTTCCATTAGTTAATGTTAGTTAGTGTATTAATTAACATGAACAAACAATGAACAATACATGTATTACTGTATTTATTTTTGTTAATGTTAGTTAATGAAAATACGGTTATTTCATGCTTATTCACAGTGCATTAACTAATGTTACCAAGCTCAACCTTTGATTTGAATAATGCATTAGTAAATGTTTATATTAACATTAACTAAGATTAATAAATGCTGTTGAAGGATTGTTCTTCCTTAGTTTATGTTAACTAAAGTAGTTAACTAACATTAACTAAAGGAACCTTATTCTAAAGAGTTACCAAATAAGGGTAACAACAGTTATTGTTAATTTAAATTAAGCTGAAATAAAATGAAATACAAATATTAGAGGAAAATTGAAATGTTGCCTTGACAACTAATTGAAATAAGTTTACATATTAAAATTATTAAAAAGGAAATAAAAAGTGTTAAAATGTTATTGTTAACTAAAACTATTCACAATTGTTTTCATTAAGTAAAACATAAATTTACTTCAAACAATATTGCACTGGTAAAAATGTTTAACTAAAACTGAAATAAAAATGAAATTAATTCAAAAAAATAAAATAAATAAATAATAATAATAATAATAATAATAATAGGAATAAAAAAATAAACATTTTAAAAGTTACACATTTTAAATATTATTAAATATATTTAAGAATTAATTTCAAAACACAGCCACACAATTTTTGATTATAGGCTTATTCCCTAGCAATGACAGTAATTTTATATTAAAATTCAATACTAAAATGACACTGGAGAGGAATGCATGAGCCTGGTAAGACTGCTCTTATCTAGAATTAGTTGAAAAGGATTTTATACGCCTGACACAGATGTAGCCATACCTTCATGGCAGCTTCACACAGGACCTGCATATTAACATGACTACAGAATGAGTATGAATGAACAACAATGTAAAACAAATGAAAGAGATGACTCCTGTACCGAGACGGGTCTGATGGAGGGGAGTGAGGACTGGAGCAGCTGGAGGCGGCCGAGGCTTCTCGCTATGTGTCCCAACATGATGACCTCACACCACTGTCTTCACTGATTGCTTCTTCCTGAGGAATGCTGTGGCTGTCTTTCCGAAAACGAAAGCTACATATTAACGTATTTATCGATTAACTAACGAAAGAATATTGTATAAAATGATAGCCAACTTTAAGGTGAAGTGCAAGATCAGCCGGTGAACAGCGTGACTTTCAGATTCACGGATGTCATCGGTGATTGGCCGGTTCGTGCACGTGGAGTTGAAAACGCGTGTTGGTTCTAAGCACGTGACGCAAACACGCATGCACGCAAACAGACTGGTGGGACCACAGCAACCTCGTGGTTCCAGTATTTTCAGCTCACTGCTGGAATTTACTTTTTGTAATTGTACTTTGAGTAGATGTTTAGCTGCACAATGTTCGGTCGAGAGGCACAGGTTTCAAAAAACAAGCGTGTGCAGAGAGAGGGACTAAGAGTACTGAAATGATGTTTATCTTTTATAACTGTGCATTTCCTGCTTAGTACTAGTAACTTAGATGCAATAATAATATAATGTAGTTTTTTTTTTTTCAGCAAGTACACACATCTGATCAAAAGGGACATTTCGACTGTTACAAAAGATTTATATTTCTCGCTTTCTATTTTTTGTTTTATATTTTAAAACATTATAATATATATTGGCAAATGTAGGACAGAAGTGAAATTAAGTTTTAGGCTGAAGGAAGTGATTTTGAAATATATATGTATATAAATATAATATATATATTTTGTAGTAGTGCGTTACTTTAATAAAAAAAATAAAGTCATCTGATTAAAGAATTTGGGTTAATTGTAATGCATTACTCCCAACACTTAGAATAATTTCTATAGGATCATGTGATACTACAGCTTTGCAATCACAGAAATACATTACATTTGAAAACATATTAAATTGAAAAACACTGCTTTAAATCGTAAGAATATTTAGCAATATTACTTGATTTGTTATCAAATTAATGCAGTCTAGTAAGCATACATTTGAACAGTACATAGCACATAATTAAATGTTTAATTCAAGTTAATTTTGATTTATATCTTACTGTGAAGTACCTGCACAGGCCCCCAGGTTAAAAACTCTTGTACGACTGAATGTGTATGCTTATGTTTAACAGCTAATACAGAGATTAACAGAGATCACTGACAGAACTGCTGAACTAGACAGGTGTACTTAACCTGATTTACAATCTTTGCTTTTAAGATTTCATCCAATTTAAAATAAAGAAACATTATGACATAAAATGAATAGGAATTATTGTAGTATTTTGTGGATGGAGCATTTCAACTCTTACATTCAGAGTTGCAGCATTGAATGCTGTGAACTAATACTATGTTCTTGTTCCAGAGTCAAGAGTGTGATGTTGAAAGCTGAATTTGAGGGTCTTGGCCTTAATTATTCTGAAAAAGTCCTTAAACGCAGAGAGAGGAACCAACAGAGAGAGATTGTGGAACACCTCTCTCACCGAGATCAGTACAGACATGACTTTCCTAAAAATAACAACTGTTTGACTAAAAAAATTACATTTTCATTGGGAATATATGATGCAAATGAGTGTCTAAACAAATGGCATGTCTTAGTATGAACTTTTATGATAAAGTTTATTAAGATGACTTTGTTCCTTTAGTTGCAACAACAGTATTTCATCTGTAGGGGGTTGTATAAGAACATGAGTGTGTAAAAGCAAATTGAAACAGGAATACAGCAGTTTCTTTGGGTCTTTGAAATTCAAAGGTGTCTTCTAACAGTCTTCTAAACGTGCAGCTTCAGGTTCCTCAAATTCATTTTCAGTGAACGGGTTTATTTAGCCCAGCTTTAGAGAAAGACATAATACGCACTGTAATCTACACAGACACAAGAAACCCTGCAGTTGTGTCACAGATATCCAAACCATCGCATATGACAAAGAGCAGCTGTCAAATGAGTAACAACGTTTGGAAAGCATGATCGTTTGGATGCCAGAAGGAAGTTAAAAATGATCCCGACAGAGCCCTCAAGTGTATTTAATGCTATCTCTACACTCTTAATTCCATGATAAACAGAGTTATCTTGAGGGCTTATCCTTATTATATCAATCAAGCTCATATGACAGCGAACTCTCAAGAATAACCGAAAGAAAAGAGAGCAATGGAATGAAATGTCACATATTTTGAGTGGAATGTTAAATATAAATAAAAATGTGGAAAATATGGAGACTTATAAATACATACGCCAGTGAAATATACTGACTAAATGTGAAATATGGTTACAAAATAAATAGAAGCATAAACCTTTAAGATTTAAACGGTACTATTTTGATCAATGGGAATTATCATTATATAATAGTATATACTTGGCAAAGTTAGCATATCCATCTAATTTTGTTTAAATGTTTTTATCGTTATGTATTTTATTGTTTTATTTAGGATTTGTTTACCAGCATTCTAAATCCTATAGCCAGCTTTAAAATACCTTTGGGTTTGTTGTGAATCAGCTTTAGTCATCCAGTTGGACCAGTGTTTCTCTGTGCTGACAAAAGCTCTATTATATGCCACACCTCCTCGGTAGTTGTCTCAGCTTTTCTGTGGTATTTGCTTTAAAAGAAGATTCAAATCTTGCTTTGACTTGTAAATGTTGTTGATATGGCAGCAGGTAAAGGTTGTTATATTGTGTGTTTTTCAGGTCCCGTGAGAAGAGTAATGCAGGATGCTGGAACAGGACAGACAGCTGCACATCAGCGAGATAAGCGAGATCGGCCAAGCCATTTAACACCAAAGATCATAAATCATAAACCACTGAAACCATTCCAGCACTAAGCCTCCACATTCACAGATTTATAATATGGTTTATATAGAATGAAGTTCAGAATAGTTTTTCTATAATTATTTTATCCTGAAGGACACTTTGAAATTGATTCATAAATTATATTGAATCATATGAACACCCATGTGGTTAAACATTTCTTCATATTATCAATATTGAAAACCATAGTACTACTTAATATTTATGTACATTTGATTTCAGGATTCTTTGATTCATAAAAAGTGGAAAAATTTATTTGAAATAAAAATCTTTTGTAAATGTCAATTTTGATCAATTTAATGCAAACTTGCTGAATATTAATTTCTTGAGAAAAATAAAAATCTAACTAGTTTTTAACTTTTAATTGGTAGTGTAAACCCAAACTTTTAAATTATATATATATATATATATATATATATATGAAGAGTTCAGATGCAAAAACCTCTAAATGCCATCTGAAATTTTCATCTAAAATTAGGATTTTTATCGGGCTCATATATTTATATTCAGTTATTTCACTTTAATAGCCTGGAAAAGGACCTGCACATCACAATTAAAGTAAAATGACTCAACCTAAGCATAGGACCTTGATAAAAATCCTAATTTTAGATGAAAATTTCAGATGGCATTTAGAGGTTTTTGCATCTGAACTCTTCATATATATATATACATACATACACACACACACAAGCACGCATATTTGTAATAATAATATTTTATAATTAATACAATTAATAATTGTAATAGTAATAATAAAAACATAATATTTATCTCTCTATATGTATTATATATATATATATATATATATATATATATATATATATATATATATATATATATATATATAAAATTACAATCATTATATGTCACATAATTCGTTTTCACAAAATTAATAAGTAACAAAATTACAATCATTATATGTCACATAATTAGTTTTCACAAAATTAATAAGTAATTTTAGGCTACTTAGTGAAAACAGTAATGGGGGGGGGGGGGTGTATAAAAAAAGAAATGGATATTAAAAACTAGACTTAAAAAAAAAACAGGAATTATGATCATTATGGTCATATCAGTTACCCAAAATTAAATTTTCTTAAGTTAATTCATAGTTGACTGGAAACAAGTATGGCCATCTGAAAATGTTTGTTTTTAATATTCAGGTTCCTGTTGTTGGGAAGTCTATTCTAGATTTTCTTTTAAAAGGGTGGGTAAACACGGTTCACATTAGAGCACATATCCTGTTCTAACAAAACACAGTTAAATTAGCTGTCATGAAGAAAGATAAGATCATTTGTACTGTAAATATGTACACACTCCCACCTAGAAGATCCCTAACTGCATTAAGCAACTTCTACAATCATGAAATTAAAAATGAATTTAAAAAAAACTTAAAGAGTGATGTAGAGACTGACTGTGGATTAACAGGTTGACAAAACTGAAGAATGGGACTATATGGCACCTAGACAAATATACATTACACTTAGAACTACTACAAAGCTCACATATCAAGTAGCTGCTAATAATTCAATTAAATCTGCCAAATACATGGTGGTTCATACTGTACATGACCTTTAACATTGACACTAAACATTGCTCATTGTCTTTTTAATTAAATGAACAGAACAGACAAAACACACCCAATCCTCCAACCCTCAGATCCAGTTTAGCCAATTGTGGTCAGAACACAACACTACACACCTAATTCTCCAAAGAATCGTTAGTTAAAGCCACAGATAATTGCTCAAGTGAAATGATGTAATACATCAAACTTAGGTTTAGCACGTTACAAGGTTGAATTACCTTGTATGATGAGCAAACAGTCAATTCCTTATGTCTGTGTAAGTATATATAATGGAGGCACAAAGTGAACAATGAATTTAAATAATGAATAAAAAAAGAGTAAACATGGAGGCATTTCCTTAAAAAAAAACTTTGGGGTTTTGCAAATGTGAGAATTTGTACAAAAACCAGAGGCTTTTTTTCACATCTGTCTTCATAACACATTTATTTTGTGCATTGTTTATAAGAAAGCATACCATATTTTATGGAATAACATATTTAACAAGTCAAAAGAGGGGTTCAATATTCCTCAATTCCATTCAGAACATTTTTCCTGAGCACTCCACTGGAGTTCAGAAGATCCTTCATACGGCGCCTGCGCACAACTTCCTGTAAACAGACAAGCAAAATGACTTTGTGAAAAAGATGCTGATCTGAGACCTTTGACATTAAAAACAGCAGAACTATAGACCCTTTTCACATTTCCAGGGATCTCATTATTAGCAGAAATCATCATAGTTAACTTCTATAGTGATGAATGGAAACAAACAAACAAAAAGCAAAAGAAAAAGATCCTTGACCCCAAGAAAGTTAAATGCTGTTTAAAAGCCAGACTAAATTATGGCTGCTCCGACCCACTTCAGCCCTGAAGTAAATACACCTAGGCATAATTTAGTCTGGCTTTTAATGCGGCATTGCAGCCTTAAAGGCTTTGGAGTTTTACAAACTCTTGGTGCATAAAGAAGATCTGTAAAGTTGCAAAGACTAAAGACTCGAATCCAAAGAGATATTCTTTATCAAAGTTAAGAGTCATCCCCTCCCCCCTAAAATGTCTCATTCAAACACGCCCCCACATGTCTACGTCACTATGTGCGAAGATTTGCATGACGGCGCTCAAATGTTCACGCAAAGAAAGAAGGTGTAACTTTTATTCTAGCTGTTGTACTGTTGTGTTGTGGCCATGTAGTGAAGACGCTGTGACAACTAGAAATCAGTGGTTAAGTTGTATTTATAACACTGTTCCAAAACCGTTCAACTCAAATATCCAGATGTGTAAAAATACTTTTCGTTTTCTAAAATTTAAATGGCAAGACAAAGTAATTAAAAAACTAATTATAGTGTTATAAATTTACATTAATACAAAAAAACTGTTATATTTACAATGTTAATAACTGTGGAAACATGTCATAGTTTGTGAAAAGAGTATTAGGGTTTCTTTAGGTAACCATCATATTCAAAGGAATAACTTCAAATCAACCACTCTTACTTTGGCTCATCCAATGTAACATCCACATATTTGCAGATCCTTAAATCTCTCTCCAGAACCTGCCGTTTCAGTCCCTCAATCTCCTCCTCAGATTTCTTCCTCTCGGCTTCTTGGCTTTCTGCAGAACAACATGGGAGAGAATGAGACAGAAATGATGGCAATGAGCATTAAAAAATCCACAAGCCACTAGATCCAACCCAAGAAATAAGAGTAACTCATATTTACCCTTTAGTTTCTGAAGTACATCTTTTGCTTCATTGTTCGTCTTCTCTAATTTACCCTGAGACAGAGAGAAAGAGAGATAGAGAC
Organism: Carassius auratus; assembly: GCF_003368295.1. Classification (NCBI taxonomy): domain Eukaryota; kingdom Metazoa; phylum Chordata; class Actinopteri; order Cypriniformes; family Cyprinidae; genus Carassius; species Carassius auratus. The sequence continues at coordinate 50,802 of NW_020523366.1, forward strand.
AGAGGGAGACTGTGTTAAAGCACTTGCATGCTCAAGGGTTACATCATTGGGCTCAGTTTAACAGAGAACACTGAAATAGATCTGTCACAACACTTGATTTGCATAAAAGCAGTCAAATGTCCACTGCAGGAATGTCAAACAACACTGTAAAGAATCCTGAAACATTGTTTCATAAAACTCAGAGATGAAAGGAGCCATATACAGAGCAAATAGAAACCTAAAATCTAAAAACTGTTCAAAATTGTGGGGTGGATCAATTTTTTGTTTTTAAATGCTATTGAAAGAAATCTCTTACACTCAATAAGGCTGCATTTATTTGTTCTATATTAATAATAATTATGAAATATTATTACAGTTTAAAAGAATGTTTTTCTATTTTAACCTAATCAAACATGTAATCTATTCCTGTGATTTCAGCAGCCATTACTCCAGTCTTCAGAAATCACTCGCTGATTTGGTGCTCAGGTAACATGTCTTATTACTATCAATGTTGAAAACTGAAAGCTGTACTGACCCAAAACTTTTAAACGCTATGTGTGTGATCAAACTAAGATACTCTAATAAAAATATGTCCCCCTTTTTAAGTAAAATTTCCTTACCTGTCTACTGGCAACCTGTGTATTGGTTCTTTTTTTACTCATGAAAAGCTGCAAAACTGGAATAACAATTTTCATTTTGCTTCTGGTACAGTGAGTGTATCTTTTGAATGTTTCCTAATCTTTTTAATCTTTTGGGTAAACTTGTGTTCCTAAAACCCTGTTTTCATTGCTTATGTCTAGGGGTGATTGAATAACTGAAGCATAGATTAACACAAAACACAAGTTTTCCATAATTTGACCTTCTACATTCACTAGTTCATTTTAAACAGTCCTGTGTTCGACAAATTATTGATATGCTACAAGCCACACAAACATTACTTTTCCAATTTGTCTTAAAAAAAAAAGGATTTAATATTTTTATTCCACAAGGATGCATTAAATTGATCAGAAGTGACAGCAGAGACATAATGTTACAAAAGATTTCAGTTTAAAAAAAATGTTCTATTCATCAAAGAATCCTGAATAAAAAATATTCCACATCCACAAAATATTAAGCAGCAAAACTGTTTTCAGCATTGATAATAATTTGAAATGTTTCTTGAGCATGCACCAAATCTGCATATTAGACACTGGAGACTGGATTACTCTTAGAAATAATGACAACTTGAAATATATTAAATAGAAAAAGGTTCTTTTAAATTGAGATATTATTTGAGAACATTTAATATACTCTTGATCACATTTGTGTAGCCTTGATGAGCATAAGAGACGTCTTGAAATACATAAATATATATATATTTTCAACTCCAAGTTTTTTAACTGGTGTATACAAAATTTAATGGATTATAGCATGTCACGCCACAGGATGAAACTAAACCGAGTTTGTGATCAATCGCAATATGAATGAACACAACGCATTAACTCTGATTTAAAAGAGATAACATGGAAAGCTAATCAGTGCATAGTTCTACTGCTTTGAGATTCACACTACTGTACCTTGTCAGAATTACACGTGCTAGCTCCTTTCAGAATCAGCATTGCCTTTCTTAAGCTCGTCCTTCTGCTTTTTGAGTTGATCCTCTGTGCGATCAGAGGATTTAGCTGTTTATTCATCTCTTCCACTTTCAGCTTGGCTGCCATGATCCCATCCTCTTTCAACTTCACCTGTTCACCGGAAACAATAATGCGTGTTTTCAGGTTGCGGATGTTGAGCTCCTGCTGTACGGCCTGGTAGATTATAACCAGCAGGGCACATAAGGCCAGGAAAACCATTGCCGATATTGCTCTCATCCTGAGGGAGGAAGAAAGAAGTAGAGTAGACCAAAGGAGCTCCTCGGGAAAGGTTGATTTTGTTTTCTTTCTTTTTTTTTATCTCTACTCGATTCTCATAGCAGCAGCGTCTATGCTGTTGACTGAAACAGACTTAACTCCGTTTCCTGTCTCTCTGAAAAGCTATTGCTTTAAGGCAGTAAAAGGTAAGCCTGCCTTACCTGTACAACTGGATGTCTGGGTTAAGCAAACAAGAACGTGTGTGTGTCTGTGTGTGTGCGCGCGCGGGCGAGAGAGAGAGAGAGAGAGAGTGAAACTTGAACTTCCTTGATAATGTTGCTGTGATCTCTGACCAACTTTTCCACTCTCTCCACCCACCTTTGTTTTAACAAAGCAAACTAGAAAATCAAATAGCAGAATACACATCAGCTCTGAATTTAAGAGGCAGTTCTTTATCTATTTCACAAACTCAAATAGGGGACTGAAGGTGTGGCATTATAAACACTCAAAA